>NW_024081132.1:1308739-1314587 GCF_003009895.1 Hyaena hyaena
CTAGAAATAAATAAAACATTAAAAAAAAATTAAAAAAAAAATCATACATTCCTTGAGGTCAGGGACCAAGTTTGATTAATCTTTGTATTCCCTATAATTCTAGGACACACTGGCACACACAAGCACTTATTGATGTCTGTTGACTAAGGCAATAAATCAGTGAATAAATATTCACTTAAAGTCTTGGCCTTAAATTTTTTTTTTTTTTTTCTCAGCTCTCAAGAGTCTCTCATGGTTTGCCTCTCTACCTTTCCCCCACCTTTTCCCCCCTTCTTCTCCCCCATGGTCCTCCGTTAAGTTCCTCATAATCCTCCTATATGTGCAAACATATATTTGTCCTTCTCTATCTTGCCCTTAAATTCTTGACCATACCAAAGATGTGTTTTTTTCTTTTCTTCAGCCTTAGCAGATATTGTTTTAACTTTTTAAAATTCCAGTACAGTTAACATAGTTTTATATTAGTATCAGGTGTACGATATAGTGATTCAACATTTCTATACATTACTCAGTGCTCATCAAGATAAGCGTACTCTTAATTCCTTTTGCCTATTTCACCCATCCCCCCACCCACCTCACCTCTGGTAACCATCAGTTTGTTCTCTATAGTTAAGAGTCTGTTTTCTAGGGGTGCCTAACTGGCTTGTTTGGTGGAGCATATGACTCTTGATCTCAGGGTTGTGAATTCAGACCCTATGTTGGGTGTAGAGATTACATAAAATAAACCTTAAAAAACTGTTTTCTGGTTTTTCTCTTTTTTTCCTGTTTTGTTTCTTAAACTCCACATATGAGTGAAATCACATGGGATTTGTCTTTCTCTGACTGACTTATTTTGCTAAGCATGATACTTTCTATATCCATCCATGTTGTTGCAAATGGCAAAATTTCATTCTTTTTTTATGGTTGGGTAATGTTCCATTGTATGTATATACCACAACCTTCTTTATACATTCATCTATTGATGGGCACTTTGGGCTGCTTCTATAATTTGATTATTTTAAATAATGCTGCAATAAGCATAGAGGTGCATATCTTTTCAAATTAGTGTCTTTGTATTCTTTGAATAAATATCTAGTAGTGCAATTACTGGATCATATGGTAATTCTATTAAAAATTTTTTAAAATATTTATTCATTTTTGAGAGACAGAGAAAGACAGACCATGAGCAGGGGAAGGGCACAAGAAAAATAGAGACACGGAATCCAAAGCAAGTTCCAGGCTCTGAGCTCTCAGCACAGAACTCGACACAGGGCTCGAACTTATGAACCTCAAGATCATGACTTGAACTGAAGTTGGAGGCTTAACCGACTAAGCCACCCAGGTGCCCCAGTAATTCTATTCTTAGTTTTTTGAGGAACCTCCATACTGTTTTCCATAGTGGCTGCACCAGTTTGATTCTACCAACAGTACAAGAGGGATCCTTTTTCTTCACGTCTTTGCCAACACTTATTTCTTGTGTTGTTTTTTATTTAAAAAAAAATGTTTATTTGGGAGGGAGGCAAGATGGCGGAGGAGTAGGGAGCTCTGTACATTTCTTCTCACCTCCATCTCTAAAGGAGAGAAGGTCTGAAGCCATAGGACACTGAACCGCCGGAGTCTGGGAAGAAAAGAGACAGAGTCCACTGAGAGGACAACCTCATAGGTGCGTGAGTGTGGACTGGGGAAGATAAGGACAGGCTGGGACCCAGAGACACATGGAGGGAGGGGAAGGAACCCCCTTCACGTGAGCCATGGAGGGTCGAGGGGAAGAGAAAGAGCGGCTGAAGCTGCTCATAGAACTGTCGCTGGAGAAGAGAAAAACCTCGGTTCAGGATGAGAGTGATCCTATTTCTAGCTGTGGTGCTGACTTTGGGCTTGGTGCTCCAGCCCAGGCAGCGCCAGGAGAAACTGCTCCGCTGTTCTCCCAGCTTGATCCCCGGCTGGGAAGCGGCCTGGCTTGCAGGATTATATTTCAGGTGGTATCAATAAAGCGCTCAGACTAGGACCTGGAACTGAGGTGGGGCTTGGGGCATAGAACAGGGGCCACCTTGGCTATGTCCACAGCACAGAGAGATCAGACCCAAAAGAGTGATTTGCAATGCTTGGTTCAAGAAGGGACTGGGGCACAGCCATTTTTCTCGCCACAACCACCAAGGCGGGACCTCAGGGAGTGGGCCCTCAGGACAGCAGTGGAGGCTAAAACCCGCCTACACCAAACCATGCCCATCCCTGTTAGAGAACTGCTTTTTTTTTTTTTTTCTCTCCTAGAAATAAATAAAACATTTAAAAAAAAAAAAGAAAGAACACTTCCTGAATGGACAGGCCGTGGACAGTCAATGAGCCATCTTTAATATAGCAGTACTCACAGGTGCAGAGTGCATAAGCTCTTAAAACTAACAAGAGACAGAAAACTAGCCAAAATGATGAAACGGAAGAACTCTCCTCTAAAGAAATTCCAGGAAGAAATGACAGCTAAAGAACTGCTCAAAACAGATATAAGCAACATAACTGAACAAGAATTTAAAACAGTGGTCATAAGGGGCGCCAGGGTGGCTTAGTCGGTTAAGCGTCCGACTTTCGCTTAGGTCATGATCTCGCGGTTCGTGGGTTCGAGCCCCAAGACGGGCTCTGTGCTGACTGCCAGCTCAGAGACTGGAGCCTGTTTCAGTCTGTGACTCCCTCTCTCTCTCTGACCCTCCCCTGCTCACGCTGTCTCTCTCTCTCTCTCCTAGAAATAAAAAAAACAAAAAAAAAAAAAAAAACAGTAGTCATAAAATTAATCTCTGGGCTTAAAAAAAAAAAAGGAAGATATCAGAGAAACTATTGCTACAAAGACTATGGAGCTTAAAAATAGTTGTGATTAGGGGAGCCTGGGTGGCTTAGTCGGTTAAGCGTCCGACTTTCGCTTAGGTCATGATCTCACGGTTCGTGGGTTCGAGCCCCATGCCGGGCTCTGTGCTGACTGCCAGCTCAGAGCCTGGAGCCTGTTTCAGTCTGTGACTCCCTCTCTCTCTCTGACCCTCCCCTGCTCACGCTGTCTCTCTCTCTCTCTCCTAGAAATAAAAAAAACATTAAAAAAATAGTTGTGATTAATTAAGAAACGCTATAAATGAGATGCATAATAAAATGGAGGCATCCAATGCACAGATTGAAGAGGCAGAGAGGAGAATAGGTGAATTAGATGACACAATTATAGAAAAAGAGGAAGCTGACAAAAAGAGAGATAAACTTACTCAGGAGCACAAAAAGAGAGTTCGAGAACTGAGTGATACAATCAAACGGAACAATATCCATATCATAGGAATTCTAGAAGAGGAAGAAAGAGGGAAAGGCGCTGACGGAGTACTTGACCAAATTATAGCTGAAAACTTCCCCAATCTGGGGAAGGAAACAGACATTGAAATCCAAGAGACACTGAGAACTTCCCTCAGACATAACTTGAATCAATCTTCCACAAGACATATAGTGAAACTGGCAAAATATAAGGACAAAGAGAGAATTCTGAAAGCAGCTAGGGATAAAAGGGCCCTAACATACAAAGGGAGACCTAACAGAGTAGTTACAGACCTACCTACTGAAACTTGGCAGGCCAGAAAGGAATGGCAGGAAATCTTCAATGTGATGAACAGAAAAAAAATATGCAGCCAAGAATCCAGCAAGCCTGTCATCCAGAATAGAAGGAGAGATAAAGTCTTCCCAAATAAACAAAAATTGAAAGAATTCATCACCACTAAACTAGCCCTAAAAGAAATCCTAAGGGGAACTCTATGAGGGAAATGTGGCAAGGAACACAAGGTACCAGAGACACCACCACAAGCATGAATCCTACAGAGAACACAATGACTGTAAGCCCATATTTTTCAATAATAACACTGAATGTAAATGGGTTGAATGCTCCAATCAAAAGACATAGGGTAGCAGGATGGATTTTTAAAAAAATTCATCTATTTGCTGTCTACAAGAGACTCATTTAGACCTGAGGACACCTAAGGGGATGGAGAAATATCTATCATGCTACTGGAAGTCAAAAGAAAGCTGGAGTACCATACTCATATCAGACAAATTGGACTTTAAAGTAAAGGCAGTAACAAGGGCTGAAGAAGGGCATTCTATAATAATAACAGGATCTATCCATCAGGAAGAGATAACAGTTTTAAATGTCTACACACCAAATGCAGGAGCACCCAAATACATGAAACAATTAATCACAAACAGAAACAATCTTCTGGACAAGAATGTGCTAATAGCAGGGGACTTTAATACTCCACTTACAGCAATGGATAGATCAACTAGACAGAAAATCACTAAAGATACAATGGACTTGAATGACACATTGGACCAGATGGATCTGACAGATATATTTAGAACCCTACATCCTGAGGCCATGGAATTCACTTTCTTAAGTGCACATGGCACATTCTCCAAGATAGATCACATACTGGGACATAAAGCAGCCCTCAATAAATATAAAAGAATTGAGATCATACCAAGCACACTTTCAGATCATAATGCTTTGAAACTTGAAATCAATCACAGGAAGAAGTCTGGAAAACCTCCAAAAACATGGAGGTTAAAGAACACCCTACTAAAGAATGAATGGGCCAATCAGGCAATTAGAGAAGAAATTGAAATATGTATGGAAAGAAATGAAAATGAAAACACAACAATCCAAACTCTATGGGATGTGGCAAAGGCAGTCCTTAGAGGAAAGTACATTGCACTCCAGGCCTATTTAAAGAAATTAGAAAAAGTGCAAGTACAAAATCTAACAGCACACCTAAAGGAACTAGGAGAGCAACAAGAGCACCCCAAACCCAGTAGGAGAAGAGAAATCATAAAAATCAGGGCAGAAATAAACAATATAGAATTCAAAAAAACAGTTGAACAGATCAATGAAACCAAGAGTTGGGTTTTTGAAAAAATAAACAAAATTGACAAACCTTTAGCCAGGCTTCTCAAAAAGAAAAGAGAGAGCACTCAAATAGACAAAAATCACACATGAAAATGGATTTATAATAACCAATCCCTTAGAAATACAAGCAATTATCAGGGAATACTGTGAAAAATTATATGTCAACAAACTGGGACAACTTAGAAGAAATGGACAAATTCCTAAACACACACGCACTAACAAAACTCACATGGGAAAAGATAGAAAATATGAACAGACCCATAACTAGCGAAGAAATTGAATCAGTTATCAAAAATCTCCCAACAAATAAGAGCCCTGAGCCAGATGGCTTCCCTGGGGAATTCTACCAGACATTTAAAACAGAATTAATACCTTTTCTTCTCAAGCTATTCCAAAAAAATAGAAATCGAAGGAAAACTTCCAGACTCATTTTATGAAGCCAGCATCACGGATTCCCAATCCAGACAGAGATCCAGCAAAAAAAGAGAACTACACGCCAATATCCTTGATGAATATGGATGCAAAAATCCTCAATAAGATACTTGCAAATCGAATGCAACAGCACATAAAAAGAATCATCCACCATGATCAAGTGGGATTCATTCCTGGGTTCCAGGGCTGGTTCAATATTCGCAAATCAATCAATGTGATACAACACATCAACAAAAGAAAAGATAAAAACCATATGATCCTGTCGATAGATGCAGAAAAAGCACTTGACAAAATACAGCATCCCTTCTTAATAAAGACTCTCGAGAAAGTCGGAATAGAAGGAACTTACTTAAACGTCATAAAAGCCATCTATGAGAAGTTCTTGGCTAACATCATCCTCAATGGGGAAAAAGGGAAAGTTTTCCCCCTGAGATCAGGAACACGACAGGGATGTCCACTCTCACCACTGTTGTTTTACATAGCCTGGAAGTCCTAGCATCAGCAATGAGACAACAAAAGGAAATCAAA
>NW_024081132.1:1315532-1430766 GCF_003009895.1 Hyaena hyaena
CATAGGAATTCTAGAAGAGGAAGAAAGAGGGAAAGGCGCTGACGGAGTACTTGACCAAATTATAGCTGAAAACTTCCCCAATCTGGGGAAGGAAACAGACATTGAAATCCAAGAGACACTGAGAACTTCCCTCAGACATAACTTGAATCAATCTTCCACAAGACATATAGTGAAACTGGCAAAATATAAGGACAAAGAGAGAATTCTGAAAGCAGCTAGGGATAAAAGGGCCCTAACATACAAAGGGAGACCTAACAGAGTAGTTACAGACCTACCTACTGAAACTTGGCAGGCCAGAAAGGAATGGCAGGAAATCTTCAATGTGATGAACAGAAAAAAAATATGCAGCCAAGAATCCAGCAAGCCTGTCATCCAGAATAGAAGGAGAGATAAAGTCTTCCCAAATAAACAAAAATTGAAAGAATTCATCACCACTAAACCAGCCCTACAAGAAATCCTGAGGGGGACTCTATGAGGGAAATGTTGCAAGGAACACAAGGTACCAGAGACACCACAAGCATGAATCCTACAGAGAACACAATGACTGTAAGCCCATATTTTTCAATAATAACACTGAATGTAAATGGGTTGAATGCTCCAATCAAAAGACATAGGGTAGCAGGATGGATTTTTAAAAAAATTCATCTATTTGCTGTCTACAAGAGACTCATTTAGACCTGAGGACACCTAAGGGGATGGAGAAATATCTATCATGCTACTGGAAGTCAAAAGAAAGCTGGAGTACCATACTCATATCAGACAAATTGGACTTTAAAGTAAAGGCAGTAACAAGGGATGAAGAAGGGCATTATATAATAATTACAGGGTCTATCCATTAGGAAGAGCTAACAGTTAATAATGTCTACGCACCGAATACAGGAGCACCCAAATACATGAAACAATTAATCACAAACAGAAACAATCTTCTGGACAAGAATGTGCTAATAGCAGGGGACTTTAATACTCCACTTACAGCAATGGATAGATCAACTAGACAGAAAATCACTAAAGATACAATGGACTTGAATGACACATTGGACCAGATGGATCTGACAGATATATTTAGAACCCTACATCCTGAGGCCATGGAATTCACTTTCTTAAGTGCACATGGCACATTCTCCAAGATAGATCACATACTGGGACATAAAGCAGCCCTCAATAAATATAAAAGAATTGAGATCATACCAAGCACACTTTCAGATCATAATGCTTTGAAACTTGAAATCAATCACAGGAAGAAGTCTGGAAAACCTCCAAAAACATGGAGGTTAAAGAACACCCTACTAAAGAATGAATGGGCCAATCAGGCAATTAGAGAAGAAATTGAAATATGTATGGAAAGAAATGAAAATGAAAACACAACAATCCAAACTCTATGGGATGTGGCAAAGGCAGTCCTTAGAGGAAAGTACATTGCACTCCAGGCCTATTTAAAGAAATTAGAAAAAGTGCAAGTACAAAATCTAACAGCACACCTAAAGGAACTAGGAGAGCAACAAGAGCACCCCAAACCCAGTAGGAGAAGAGAAATCATAAAAATCAGGGCAGAAATAAACAATATAGAATTCAAAAAAACAGTTGAACAGATCAATGAAACCAAGAGTTGGGTTTTTGAAAAAATAAACAAAATTGACAAACCTTTAGCCAGGCTTCTCAAAAAGAAAAGAGAGAGCACTCAAATAGACAAAAATCACACATGAAAATGGATTTATAATAACCAATCCCTTAGAAATACAAGCAATTATCAGGGAATACTGTGAAAAATTATATGTCAACAAACTGGGACAACTTAGAAGAAATGGACAAATTCCTAAACACACACGCACTAACAAAACTCACATGGGAAAAGATAGAAAATATGAACAGACCCATAACTAGCGAAGAAATTGAATCAGTTATCAAAAATCTCCCAACAAATAAGAGCCCTGAGCCAGATGGCTTCCCTGGGGAATTCTACCAGACATTTAAAACAGAATTAATACCTTTTCTTCTCAAGCTATTCCAAAAAAATAGAAATCGAAGGAAAACTTCCAGACTCATTTTATGAAGCCAGCATCACGGATTCCCAATCCAGACAGAGATCCAGCAAAAAAAGAGAACTACACGCCAATATCCTTGATGAATATGGATGCAAAAATCCTCAATAAGATACTTGCAAATCGAATGCAACAGCACATAAAAAGAATCATCCACCATGATCAAGTGGGATTCATTCCTGGGTTCCAGGGCTGGTTCAATATTCGCAAATCAATCAATGTGATACAACACATCAACAAAAGAAAAGATAAAAACCATATGATCCTGTCGATAGATGCAGAAAAAGCACTTGACAAAATACAGCATCCCTTCTTAATAAAGACTCTCGAGAAAGTCGGAATAGAAGGAACTTACTTAAACGTCATAAAAGCCATCTATGAGAAGTTCTTGGCTAACATCATCCTCAATGGGGAAAAAGGGAAAGTTTTCCCCCTGAGATCAGGAACACGACAGGGATGTCCACTCTCACCACTGTTGTTTTACATAGCCTGGAAGTCCTAGCATCAGCAATGAGACAACAAAAGGAAATCAAAGGCATCAGAATTGTCAAAGAAGAAGTCAAACTTTCACTTTTTGCAACGACATGATACTCTACATAGAAAACCCGACAGGCTCCACCAGAAGCCTACTAGAACTGATCCAAGAATTCAGCAAAGTTGCAGGGTACAAATCGACGTACAGAAATCTATTGCATTTTTATACATCAATAATGAAGCAACAGAAAGAGAAATCAAGAAACTGATCCCAATCCCAGTTGCACAAAAAAACATAAAATACCTAGGAATAAACCTAACCAAAGACATAAGAGATCTGTATGATGAAAATTATAGATAACTTATGAAGGAAATTGAAGAAGACACAAAGAAATGGAAAAACAATACGTGCTCATAGATTGGAAGAATAAATATAGTTAAAATGTCATTACTACCCAAGGCAATCTACACGTTCAATGCAATCCCAATTAAAATTGCACCAGCATTCTTCTCAAAGCTAGAAGAATTTGTATCCTAAAATTTGTAGGAACGACAAAAGACCCTGAATAGCCAAAGGAATATCGAAGAAGAAAACCAAAACGGGAGGCATCACAATCTCAGACTTTAGCCTTTACTACAAAGCTGTCATCATCAAGACAGTATGGTATTGGCACAAAAACATACACATAGACCAATGGAATAGAATAGAGAACTCAGAATTGGACCCACAAGGTTCTCCTGGGTGGCTCAGTTGGTTAAGCATCTGACTTCGGCTCAGGTCATGATCTCGCAGTTCATGGGTTCGAGCCCCGCATCAGGTTCTGTGCTGACAGCTCAGAGCCTGGAGTCTGTTTCAGATTCTGTGTCTCCCTCTATCTCTGCTCCTCCCCTGCTCATGCTGTCTCTCTCTGTCTCAAAAATAAGTAAACTATTTTTTTTAATTAAAAAAAAAAAACGAATTGGACCCACATATGTATGGCCAACTAATCTTTGACAAAGTGGGAAAGAGTATCCAATGGAAAAAAGACCGTCTCTTTAACAGATGGTGCTGGGAGAACTGGACAGCAACATGCAGAAGAATGAAGCTAGATCACTTCCTTACACCATACACAAAAATAAACTCTAAATGGATAAAGGACCTGAATGTGAGATGGGAAACCATCAAAACCCTAGAGAAGAAAGCAGGAAACAACCTCCTTGACCTCCGCCGCAGCAATTGCTTACTTGACACATCCCCAAAGGCAAGGGAATCAAGAGCAAAAATGAACTACTGGGACCTCATCAAGATTAAAAGCTTCTGCACGGCCAAGGAAACAATCAACAAAACTAGTAGACTACCAATGGAATGGGAAAACATAGTTGCAAATGACATATCAGATAAAGGGCTAGCATCCAAAATCTGTAAGGAACTCACCAAACTCCACACCCAAAAAACAAATAATCCAGTGAAGAAAATGGGCAGAAGACATGAACTGACACTTCTCCAAAGAGGACATCCAGATGGCCATCAGACACATGAAACGATGCTCAGTATCCATCATCATCAGGGAAATACAAATCAAAACCACACCGAGATACCACCTCATGCCAGTCAGAGTGGCTAAAATGAAGAAATCGGAAGACTCTAGATGCTGGCGAGGATGTGGAGAAACGGGCACCCTCCTGCACTGTTGGTGGGAATGTAAACTGGTGACGCCCCTCTGGGAACCAGTGTGGAGGTTCCTCAAAAAATTAACAGTAGAACTCCCCTATGACCCAGCAATAGCACTGCTAGGAATTTACCCAAGGGATACAGGAATGCTGATGCATAGGGGCACATGTGCCCCAATGTTCATAGCAGCACTTTCAGCAATAGCCAAATCATGGAAAGAGCCTAAATGTCCATCAACTGATGAATGGATCAAGAAGATGTGGTTTATCTATACAATGGAATACTACATGGCAATGAGAAAGAATGAAATATGGCCATGTGTAGCAACATGGATGGAACTCGAGGGTGTTATGCTGCGTGAAATAAGTCAGGCAGAGAAAGACGGATACCATATGTTTTCACTTATAGGTGAATTAGGAGAAACTTAACGTAGGACTATGGGGGAGGAGAAGGGGAAAAATAGTTGGAGAGAGGGAGGGAAGCAAACCATGAGAGACTCTTGAATACTGAGAAGAAACTGAGGGCTGATGGGGGTGGGAGAGAGGGGAAAGGGGTGATGGGCATGGAGGAGGGCACTTGTTGGGATGAGCACTAGGAGTTATACAGAAACCAACTTGACAATATACTATGAAAAGAAAAAAATTGTAAACCTGAAAAAAAAAGATTTATTTATTTTTGAGAGAGAGAGAGTGCAAGTGGGGAAGGGGCAGAGAGAGAAGGGGACAGAAGACCCGAAGCGGGCTCCATGCTGACAAGCAGTGAGCTGGATGCAGGGTTCGAATACAAGCCGCAAGATCAAGACCTGAGCTGGAGTCAGATGCTCAATCGACTGAGCCACACAGATGCCCGATATAGGTTTTGTTTTTTGGAAAACCACTTCTTGCCAGTTTTTAGCCATGTAGGTTGACCTGATAATTCAGGTCAATCTGAACTTTATCTCCTTCTTCATAGAGGTTGGTTCATGATGGGTAGGTAACCCAATCAAAGCCTGTTTGCTAGGATTTGATGAAGTGTGAGGCTGTGGGGTCTAGAACTTCTACAGCTGTTTTGCTACCATACTGGGAGGGCCTTGAACTCCTTAAGGTTACCACATGGTGCCTGAGGATAAAGCAACACAGGGGTCGGCAGAATACAGTAGATGAAACTTGGTACTTGGTGATTTAGTTTGAGCTGCTGGGTCAAGCCTCATCTGAAGCAATACTTTCGAGCAATTCCTCTATTGCTTAATCATTTTCAAGTGAAATATCTAATAGATACACAGTCAAGGACAAGAAACAGGGAAATAAAAAGAGTTTTGATTTGTTGCAGTGGTGGGATTGAGAGTATTTTTAAATTTTCTACTAGTATTGTTTATGACTCATAACTGACAAGGGTTTCTGGATGTTGGAAACAAATCTCAAAAGACAAAAGGTCTCAATAGGCATAGTATTGTAAATATATATTTAAAACATAGCATTCATTGTAAATATTATGACAGTTGTCTTAATTCTCTTCTGTATTAAGCATGAACAAGTAGGTGGCTCAGTGTGAAACCACATGCTTTCAGATTGGAAGCAGGCTCATCTGCATAATATAACTTGTGTTATTCCATCTCAACACTTCTGAAGAAGGTGGTTTTCCCAACCCAAAATGCATGTTGTTCTTTCCCATCCACCCACCCCATCAATCATATCTTAGATCTTTAGCGTCCAGGTCAAATCTGACATCTTCATACTTCAGCTGGATATGCTCCCCTCTTCATCAAATTTTCACAGAATTTATTATCTTGTATAAGTGGCATTTACTATACTATGCTGCCTAATACTTTTAACATATCACATTTAAATATCTTCAGTTAGGTAGTAAACCCCTGGAGGGCAAGACAAATAAGTACATGGTAACTAGAGTTAGACATACCTGGGGTCACATTCAATTTCTGTTATTTAGGAGCTGTATGAACTTTGCCAAGTTACATTACAATTTCTGAACCCTAGTTTCCTCATCTTTAAATAGGAAAAATTTTACCTTCTATACAGAATTACTGTTATGATTAAATAAAATGATGTAAATAAAGCACTTAATGTCAGGCCAAAAAAAAAAAGAATGGAAGCAAGGCTATTTCACAAGTGTATATGATAAATATACAGATATCTGGTGGTGTGTTATGTGGCACTTTTCAAATTTTAATAGAATGAAGATTATAAAAATTAAATCTGGTTTGTTTGAGTTTACCTAGTGTCAATATTCTAGAAAAATGAGACTGCACAATAGACATTTCATGAGTGACCATACTTCTTCATTTTTCTCTCAGATGCCTGTATTGCTGCCATCTCTGCTTAACACCAACCCTACCTCTCAGCAGTCAAGGGCTGAGCCTCATTCTGTGGTATCCTCCTTTATAAAGTATGATGAAAGGTAGTCCCTTACCTCCTTCAACTGTCAAAGAGCTGAATTTCAAAGATCCTTTTGGTTTCTGATTACTCAAAAGGAGGAATACAAGACAGAAGAAAGACTCTATGGACAGAGAGAGAGAGTGTCAAGAGCCTCTTTAAGTAGAAATGCTTAAAGTGAAGGGGACAAAACAATAACAAAAATACCTCAAGTCTTCAGAAAGACTAAATAGTTTATAAAGACAATACAAACACCTTTAAAATGTTATTTGGAGTATGTTAACTAACTGGAATTTAAATAAAAACTTTAAAAAGTGTTACTGGATTTTATTAATATTGTCCCCAAAATACAATATGAATTTTGAGTAAAGAAGTAACTGTATGAGTAAAGAAAAGACAAGACCTTGTAATTTTAATTCCTCCCTTTGTCTATGGACATTAGTCAAGGTGCCTTTCGGGTGTCCTGAGGAACAGAGCCTCTCTACCCCCTCTAAGGGCTATGTGTCCCTCTCATTTATGGACATACCGTACTGGGCACTTTGAGGTTATGTCTTTGATCCAATCAGCTTGGTTCCAGCACCAAAGCTTTATTCCCTTCTCAGTGAATCAATATCTCTATTAATATTTACATTTAAAACAATTCAATATTTAGGCTCTGTAAAAAATCACAGAACAAAAACCTGCTCTTTACTTGAACTAAAACCTAGTATATAGTTTTAGTGAGTCATAGACATTGGAGGGATTTGAAAATGTGAAGTTTCTCTTGGTTTGTTTACAGTAGCTTCGTTTTTAACAACATAAATTATTTCATTTAGCTCATACCTCCCCTCTGCCCCTCCAGCACCCAGATTTCCCCTCTCAAAATAACATATAACAGCACTTTGATTTTATTCAGGTACTTGAAAAGCATATTTTGAGTACTCACTTTATCCAATCCTTGAGTTTTAAGTATTGAGTCTGCTGATGAGTATGGATACATAAACAATTTCTATACAGAGTGACAGAGATAAGAATGCTATGCTGTCTTAGCCCAGGAGAGGGAAAGGCTCCCAGACCACAGGACAGGATAGAATAAATGGGAATTACTGAAGTAAGGAAAGGGAAAAGGGCCTTTTGAGTCAGAGGAAGCAGCTGTACAGACTTGAGAGTTAAGTTTACAGAATTAGGTACCTGTTGCTTATTTAGCAAAGCCAAATCATAGCTGGGGAATGGAGACAGGGTGGATCAAGGAGTAGTGGGAAAAAAAAAATCACTTTACTCATTGTTTTTTAAACTATTTCTTTGTGTGGGACGTGGTCAAAAAGATTGAAAGTCACCATTCACAGTATAGAAAATTTTATTTATAATTTATAGGGTGCTTTTAGGTATCCTATCCTTATAACGTGGCCCTGGCTCCATTTTTTATTTGTCATTTACTCATTTCTCAAATATTTATCAAATACATATTTTACATTCAGTGCTAGGAAACTTCCTCAGAGAAACTCAATCTATGGGAGATGAAAAAGTAGAGATAATAATAAAAGCTACTGTTGATTACAATCCTCAAGGTGTGTATTGTGAACCACCTACTTTGGAATCCCCAGGGGAAAGTACTTTTTATTTTTTATTTTTTTTATTTTATAATATTTTTATTTTATTTTATTTTATTTTATTTTATTTTTTTTACAAATAGTTTATTGTCAAATTAGTTTCCACATAACACCCAGTGCTCATCCCCACAAGTGCCCTCCTCCATGCCCATCCCCCCCCCCCCCGCCCTCAGTTTTTGTCAGCATTCAAGAGTCTCTCATGGTTTGTCTCTCTCCCTTTCCCCCACCATTTCCCCCCTTCTTCTCCCGATTGGTCCTCTGTTAAGTTCCTCCTAGTCCTCCTATACGTGCACACATATGATATTTGTCCTTCTCTGCCTGACTTATTTCGCTCAGCATAACACCCTCAAGGTCCATCCATGTAGCTACACATGGCCAGATTTCATTGTTTCTCATTGCCATGTAGTATTCCATGGTATAGATAAACCACATCTTCTTGATCCATTCATCTGTTGATGGACACTTAGGCTCGGGGAAAGTACTTTTTAAAACACAGGTAATGGCTCTGCACCAGACCTACTGCATCAGAATTTCTGTGTGGGGGCCCAGGGATCTGCAATTTTAATTAGAGGTCCTCAAAAACATCTGATACACATTCAGTTTGGAAAAGATTCATTTCTTTTTTTTTTTAAGTTTATTTACTTATTTTGTGAGAAAGAGGGTGTGGGAGGAGGAGAGGGGCAGAGAGAGAGACAGAGTGTCAGAAAGTGGGGGGTTGGGAGGGTGGGGAGAGAAAGAATCTGAAGCAGGCTCTGTACCAGGAGTGGAGAGCCCGATGCAGGCCTCGGATTCATGAACCGTGAGATCGTGACCTGAGCCGAAATCAAGAGTCGGTTGTTTGATTGACAGCCACCCAGGCACCCCAAAAGATTCATTTCTGGAGTGTATGCTGGAAGCCAATATTGTGCTCAACACACTGTGCTCAATCACATGGGTCCTTTTTCAGTTCCTTCAAGAATCCAACACTCTTGCCACTTAGAGCCTTCCCACATACCGTTGTTCCCAGGTCTGGTATACTCTCACTCTTCCCTGGCCAATTTTAACCTATCCAAGTGTTACTTCCTTAGGAAGTGTTCCCTAATGCTCGAGGCTTCAGAAGGAACTTTTGTGATATGCCCCTTTGTGGTAGATACTAAAATGGCTGCTCCCCCTTCAAAAAAAGGACTGTTAGGGTAAAGTCCACTGACAGCTGTCAGCCTTTAACTCCTTTAGGTTCCACCACAGCTTTTGTGAGGAGGTTATGCTCTTCTCCCATGGCTGCAGCCAGTGACTAAGATTGTGGTTTAAGAACCTGGCCATTTCTGGGGCGCCTGGGTGGCTCAGTCAGTTAAGCGTTTGACTTTGGCTCAGGTCATGATCTTGCAGTTTGTGGGTTCGAGCCCCACGTGGGGCTCTGTGCTGACAGCTCAGAGCCTGGAGCCTGTTTCAGATTCTGTGTCTCCCTCTCTCTCTGACCCTGCCCTGCTCATGCTGTCTCTCTGTCAGAAATAAATAAAACTTAAAAAAAAGAAAAGAACCTGGCCATTTCTGCCTAATGTGGGAGTCCTGTAATGGACAATCATTCCTCAGGAGCTCTCTGGCAAAGACTGACAGACTTGTATTGCAATCTTCATGGCTCCTCTCGCCCAATACTCCTTGCTCCCTTTTCCTTTCATAGGTCGTACTCTCAATAAACCTTTTGCTTTCCTAACTCCTTCTCTGCATTCCATCCCAGAAGATTCAACTGCCACACTTGTCTTGGTATGGCTGGAAGAAAGAGACTGAAGGAGAGAGGCCTAAAATCAGGCTGTAGAGGTAAGCAAAGCCAGAGCACACAGCACCTGTTAGGCCACACTAAGTATTTTTTACTTTGCCATTAGTCAGGTGAAAGTCACTGCATGTTTTTAAGCAGACTGGAGGGGAGTGGGGAAAATGATCTAATGTAAATTTAGAAAGACCACTCCAGCTGTTGTATGTTAAAAAGGCTGTAAGCCTGTGATACTGAAGAAAAGAAGATCAATAGGCATGCTATAATTGGAGTCTAAGAAGAGAAAATAGTGGCTTAGACTAGGATGAACCAGAGACAATGAAGATTTGAAAGATATTTAAAAAGTATAATCTCCAAAATTTGGTGACTGATTGGATGTGGATGGTGTGTGAAATATAAAAGTCAAGGATGCCCAGATCTCTGGCTTGAGCTACTGTGTGGAAAGTGGTGCAAGATGCTGATACAGGGAGTCTTGTGGGAAACAGGTGTGAGAGTTTGACTTTGGACATGCAGAGCTAGAGATGCCCGTAGGACATCCAAGAGCACTATAGAGAGTTGGATATATTATTCTGGAGTGTGAACAGAAATTTAGGCTGGAGAAATCTATTTGGGAGTCCTTAGCATACAGATGGGGGCAAAGAGATCTCCCAAAAGAGGTACAATGTTTTGAGAGATGTAAGACACTGACCTAGGAAACTCAGGCATATAAGGTTCTGCAAGGGGACAAGAGGTTAACAAATGAGACTTAGACCAGGGAATATGGAGTCACAGAAACTTTGAGAGGTTTTTTGATAAGGAGGAGATATCAAATACTACCTAGTGTCCAAGCAAGATAAGGACTGAAAACTATTCTTTTGTCTTAGTGACATGGAGGTCATTGGTGAACTTAGTAAGAGACATTTCAAATGAAGTGGTGGAGGTGGAAGCCAGACTGGAGTGACCAATGAGTGAGGGAAATGGAAGAAGTTGACACAATTAGTGTCACAACTCTTTCAAGAAATTTGGTTCTGAAGAAGGAGGGCAACCGGCAGTAGTTAGTGAAAATGTGGAATCAAGGTTTATTGTTTTTTATTTAGAATAGAAGAGGCTTGAGGGTGGTTAAAAGCTGATGGGAAAGGAGCCAGCAGAGATGATAGAGAAGAAAGTGATAATCAAAGGTGCAAGATTTCTGAGAAAGTGAGATGGGAGTGGGGTGGGGTGGGGTGGGAAAACAGGACTGTAAGGCTTAGGCAGAGGGACTGAAATTGGAGAGAAGAAATGCCACCTCTTTCTTTGGAACAGGAGGGAGGAGAAAAGTGTGCATATGGATACTAGTAGACCTATACGTTTAGTGGTGGGAGGAACTGATTGTGACTAGGAGATAGGGTAGAAGGTAGAAGGTTGGAGGAGAGTGGAGGAGGAGGTTTAAAATAGTCTTAGGTAGTGGGAAAATGAGCTCTTTGACCACAGGGGACATACCAGGAAATGTGGTGGACCCAGCTAATTTTAAAACTTTTTATTATGAAAAATTTCAAGCATACACAAAATAAACAGAATAATATAATGAACTCAATGTATCTATCATCTGGCTTTAATAATTTTCATATATTCTGTCATTCCTATTTCATGTATGCTTTCATCCACTCACCTCTCTTTGTAACTATTTTTGTGGTTATTTTTAAGATAAGTTTTACATATATTGAAATGCAAAAAAGTTAATTATATAATTCTGACAAATAGATACACCTATATGCCCCACCCCCTATCATGATATAGAATGTTTTAATCCCAGAAAGCTCTATCCTGTCTTTTTTCCACTGGTGCCTCCCTCTGCCTCTCAGAGGGAATCTCTGTTCTGATTATTTTCATCTTAGATTAGTTTTGCCTATTCTAGAACTTCTTCTAAATGGAATCATACAGTATCTCTTCTTTTGTGTATAGCTTCTTTTGCTTAGTATTATTTTCATGAAATTTATCTATGTTGGTATACATATCAGGAATTTGTTTCTTCATTTTTCTGAGTAATTATTTAATTATACGAATATGCCACAATTTGTTTATCCATTCAGTTGTTGAAGGATGTTTGGGTTGTGTACTGTTTTGTGCTATTATAAATAAAGCCGCTATCAACATTCTTGGACACATGTTTTTGTGAATATGTATTCTTAGTTCTTTTGGCTAAACACTTAGGAATAAAATTTTTTTTCTTAAATAGTTTATTGTCAGGTTGGTTTCCATATAACACTCAGTGCTCATCCCAACAAGTGCCCTCCTCCATGCCCATCACCCCCCTTCCCCTTCCCCCTACCCATTAGCCCTCAGTTTGTTCTCAGCAGGAATGAAATTTCTAAATAAAGAATAGATTTATGTTTGACTTTGTAAAAAAATTGCCTAACCTTTCCCCAAAGAGTTCATTTTATATTCCCACCAACAATGTCTCAGAGTCTGTTTGCTTCATATCCTTTTCAATACTTGGTGATACTAGTTTTAAAAGTTTTTAGCCTCGGGGCGCCTGGGTGGCTTAGTCGGTTAAGAGTCCGACTTTCGACTTTCGCTTAGGTCATGATCTCGCGGTTCGTGGGTTCGAGCCCCGCGTTGGGCTCTGTGCTGACTGCCAGCTCAGAGCCTGGAGACTGTTTCAGTCTGTGACTCCCTCTCTTTCTGACCCTCCCCTGCTCATGCTGTCTCTCTCTCTCTCTCCTAGAAATAAAAATAAGTAAATAAATAAATAAAATTTAAAAAAAACATTTAAAAGTTTTTAGCCTCGTAGTGGGTGTTAGTGGTATTTCATAGTGGTTTACGTTTGCATTTTTTCTTTAAAAACTTTTTTAATGTTTATATAGTTTTGAGAGAGACAGACAGAGAGACAGAGAGACAGAGCATGAGTGGGAAAGGGGCAAAAAGAGGAGGAGACACAGAAGAAACTGAGGACTGATGTGTATGGGGGGGAGGGGAAGGGGGGTAATGGGCATGGAGGAGCGCACTTGTGGGGATGAGCACTGGGTGTTATATGGAAACCAACTTGACAATAAACTATTTAAAAAAAAAAAGAGGAGGAGACACAGAATCCAAAGCAGACTCAAGGCTCTGAAATGTCAGCACAGAGACCAATGTGGGGCTCGAACTCACAAACTGCAAGATCATGACTTGAGCTGAAGTCAGAGGCTTAACTGACTGAGCCACCGATGTGCTCCTACATTTGTATTTTCTTGGTGAGTAATAGTGTTGAATACTTTTTCATGTGCATTTTGGCCTTTCATATATCTTCCTTTCTGAATAATCTATGTCAAAAATTTTGCCTATTTATTATTAATGTTAGGAATCCTTTATATGTTTTAAATATAAATCCTTTGTCGGATACATGTTTTATGAATATATTCTTCCATTGTGTGGCTTGCCTATTATCTTCTTAATGATATTTTTGATGAATAGAAGTTTTATATTTTCTAAATTATCACTTGTTTTCTTTTCTGATTATTGCTTTCTGTCTCATGTTTAAAAAATTTTGCCTGCTCCCATTTCTCCCTTTTTTTCCCCTAAAAGTTTTAGGTTTTACATTTAGGTCTCTCATGAATTAATTTTTGTGCATGGTATGAGGTAGGGGTTGAGGTTCATTTTCTTTATATGGATAATCATCTGTTTGAGCATTATTTATTGAAGGCATTTCCTTCTCCTAATGGATTGCTTTGGTGCCTTTGACTCACCATATACGTGAGTCTATTTATGAGTTTGCTATTCAATTCCATTGATCTATATATGTCTATCCATATGTATCCATATCCTATATGCTAGCATGACACTGTCTTAATACTGTAGTTATATAGTAGGTATTGGAGTCAGGTAGTATAAATCCTCCAGTTTGTTTCTTTTTTCAGGATTATTTGGCTACTTCCAGATCCTTTGCATTTCCATGTACGTTTATGAAGCTGCTTGTCAATTTCAAACAAGCAAACAAACAAAAAACACCCTTCTGTAAATTGATTGAATCTATAGACCAATTTGGGGAGAATTGGCATCTTAACAATATTGAATCTTCTGATCTACAAACATGATATATCTTTCCATTTATTTAGGTCTTTAATTTTTCTTGGTTTTGTAGCTTTCAGTGTACATGTTTTTCACATACTTTGTTAAATTTATACCTAAATATTTGATGTTTTTTTTTAATGTATTTATTTATTTTTGAGAGAGAGAGAATGAGTAGTGAAGGGGCAGGAAGAGGGGAGGAGAGAATCCCAAGCAAGGCTCAGTCTCACAACCATGACATCATAACCTGAGCTGAAATCAAGAGTTGGATGCTCAACCAACTGAATCACCCAGGTATCCCATGATGTTTTTTGATGTTATTAACAATTAAATTATTTTCTAATTATTTCTATGCCATGCATGGAATTGATCAGATATTCTGAATAACTATGAGATTCATAGGATGAGGCTGTTCTAGGGTCCCATGGCTGAGACCCAGTTTTAGAAGGTGTACTAGAGATTAGATACTCCCTAGTCATCAAGGTATTCTTTCCTGGGATTACATGAAATTGGGTCACCAGAATGGTGCTGACATGCTGGTTTCAGCTGAAGTAAATTGTTTATATAGATAGGAGCCCCATACAAATTTTTTTTCCATACCTTGAACTCCCTAGGGGCAGCCCTGACTGGGATTGTAGTTGTCCTCCTTAGAAGAGGAGAGAAACAGCATGTAAAGGGGGTTCTCTTCTCAACTATGTGATATCATTCATTCTGGCAAGAACCACTATTCTGTATCTTTCTGAGGCTCAAGAGAAAGAAATGTAGTTACTACATTTTGTTCTCCACCACTATTTCCAGTGAAGTCTTTGAAATGTGTCATCATAGTAAAATAATTTATCCTAATGTTACACTGCATCCTTGGCCAGAAATTTATCCCTTATTCTCTAAGTACACATGATTGTATGGCCAATACACATTTCCAGGAAGCTGATTCCTAACCCCTGCAGCCTACCCTCTGTTGCACAAGAACTAGCTTTATATCTAAAGTGTGGTTGCACCCAGTTGAGACTTATTCTGACTGCATCACATTGAACTTTGGAGACATTTTAAGTCTATGAAGTTGAGATGGGAACCATTATGAAAATCTAATGTGAATGTTCTGTTTACTCATGACTTTTGTATAATTTATTCATGCTCTTTTAGGCTAGCAAAATTATTCCCATGTTATTTTAGTATTTCTAATTAACCAAAGTGAACATCACTGACAAGTGACAAGGCCTCTCAACTGAAGGATGCTTTTATGCTGAAATCAGCACCACTCTGGCAGCAAAGGAAAGACTCTAAGCCTATTCTTGTACACTGATGAGTAACTTTCTAAATTCTTTTATTTAAAAAAAATTTTTTTAATGTTTTTTGTTTACTTCTGAGACAGAGAGAGAGAGAAAGAGAGAGAGAGCGTGAGCAGGGGAGGGTCAGAGAGAGAGGGAGACACAGGATCCGAAGCAGGCTCCAGGCTCTGAGCTAGCTGTCAGCACAGAGCCTGATACGGGGCTCAAACCCATGAACCATGAGATCATGACCTGAGCCGAAGTCAGATGCTTTACCGACTGAGCCACACAGGCGCCCCTCTAGATTCTTATCTGCTCTTAGTTTTTGTTCCTGGGAGGAAAAAGATAGCGATTTTTTTTTCTAGGTCTGAACCCATATTGTAAAACGTTACTCTAAAAAAAAAATGTTTACTCACATAGAACTTGTGGCCTAAAGGCAACTGCATTTGCTGTAACCACAGAGGTAATTAGCTGGCTAGATATTTTTCATAAGGAATCCTTATGTCATCATAGTCAGCACTCTGCTCACCGTATCGGTAACATCTTGAAAGGACAACTGCATGCGTAACATTGACAGAGTTCTGGTTTGAACTTAAAAAGGATAATTAATTAATAATTTAGTTATAAATAGATATGGGAAGCTGAATAACATGGCTTAGGGGCGCCCAAAAGATACATCCTCTAATGTGAAAATCATAAAGCATAACATTAGCCAAAAAGAAAGTGTGAACTTATTCAGTTCACAGATTCTAGATGCACTTTATATTCTAAAAGTTTTTGATATATTCTTTGATGAATATATTACTTGTCTATTTCTCCTTCTTCAGATATTTCACTTCAGACCAAGGAGAATATGCTTACTGTAAATACATGATCATTCCTAGAAATTTCCCACAATTTATGTAAATCGATTATGTTTCTAATGCTGGTTTTCTCATAGCACTATGTCTCCATTTCTATTTGGACATAAGTACCTATTATCACTAAGAATGACTGCCAGTGATCTTAATAGATGTTAGTTCTTTAAGAGACTGAAATGCTACCTACTGAACTACTGAGGCACCAAATAGTTGTTAGCTCTTTAAAAAATAGTTTGTTCTTTAAACCCCCTCCCTAAAATTTTAGCTATTAGTCTAAAATCAGTGTTCTTCCTAAATGTGGCAACCGAGACAAATTGAAACTTATGAGGTTCCCTCCTCTCAAATAAACTCCATATCCCCTTATATTTTCAGTATTTAAAAAGTCATATTGACTAGGGTAAGTGTGACCTAACACTTGTGGGGACAACTGGCAAGAGTGGGTAGCGTGTATTAGTGAAAGTTAGAGACTGCTTTGTGTTGCCTGCCTGGTTTAGATGGAGGCAGCAACTCAGAAGGAAGGACTAGAGGGAAGAACTTCCTGAGCAGTGGTAAACTTCTTACCATCCCCTTCTTCCTCTATTAGAGGGATGGAGAAAGCATAAGGCAATATAATTTTTTATTTTAAATTTATTTTTTATTAAAAATTTTTAATATTTATTTATTTTTGAGAATGGGGAGGGGCAGAAAGAGAGATGGAGACACAGAATCGGAAGCAGGCTCTACCCAGGTGCCCCTTTAAATTCTTTATACATATATAAAGAATGATATATATATATAATAATATCAGCACAGAGCCTGATGCGGGGCTTGAACTCACAAACTGTGAGATCATGACCTGAACCGAAGTTGGACATTAACCGACTGAGCCACCCAGGTGTCTCTAAATTTCTTTCTTAAAAGCCGTGTTACTGAGTTCAAAAAGTGACTGACGTACAAAAAGCTGTACATATTTAATGTATACAACTTGATGAGTTTAGAGATAAGTATATATCCATGAAACTGTTTATGCCATAAACATACCCATCATCATAAACATGCCCATCATCTCTGAAAGGCAGGGCTCTGAGGAAACTAGATTTGTTTTGCTTAAAAACCTGGCAATAAACTGACTGAGGGCAGATTCCTTACTAGGGGGTGTGCATCCTCTGTAAAAACACTACAATCATACTTGGTTTCCACTAGAACTGTAAGTGGGGTCAAATCTCAGTCTACTCTAAGGAATCTGGCATATAATATGGCCAAAAAGGAGTAGCGAGTACATCAAATGAATTATCACAAGGTTTAGCTAATATATACAGTGTCAGCAAAAACTTGGAAATGTGTGTAGGAGTAAATTCTAAGGGTATCAGACCAAAGAAGGCAAAACATAACTAGATCAGAAAGAATTCACTGATATGGGGCTGCTTACTAGAGATTCCAGATTTAATTTGTTAATTTGTACAAATGGAGGTGGCTCTAACAGTTTAAAGGGTTGGTTGATGAAAAATTTGACTCATTGGTGATCTGTTGAATGAGGATAAGATACCAGAGCTTTGCTGGCCTGAAGTGAAGGACATCCAAAGACTTAAGGAGACAGGAGTGTTGGAGTAAATTTATCATGCATAACCGGCATACTTATTCCCCAACTATTACTCCTGGGGAGGGCTGGAAGGCACTCCTGTCACTAAGACATTTAGATATATATTAGTGAGAAGAGAAATACTAAACATTGGTAAATACATTAGAGAGATTTGCATTTGCTCTCCTTTGTGGGAATGGTACAATCATGTGAGATGCCGTCATTGTGATGAACTCCCTGATTTCACTGGAAATGATGGGATCCCAAGTAACTCAGGCCAAGTAGCAGCACTTAACCAAAAAAGACAAGTTGGGCATGTTTACTCTAAAGGGCAGGAGCTATGTTCTTAGTAATAAGAAGGCTTTGGTCCATAGGGACCTTTGGTTGTGGCTAATTGATGATGATATCCCTTGGAGTAAAATAGATGAACAACCTGGTCTGTGTTGGGTGGCCAAAAAATCTGACTTGAGTTACCACAATGGATAGTTAATGGCCTCTTTCCCAGTTTCCAAACTTGAGCCAGTTTATAAATGTAGAATCCTTTGACTGACTGGGAGGCTTCCTTCCCATGAGGAATACTTTTTCACCATGAAAACCTCATAAATCTTCTTCCAGGCCTTCTTCAAGGGGATAGTCACCCATTTGCTAGAGTGGCTCTGTACTGGAAAAAAAGAATACCTAGATCTTTCAAGTATTAATGCTTAACCATGGGGGATCCAATATGACACTGTGGCTTACAGTGGAGGCTATGATTGGTTGGTAATAGATGGAGTCTTAGCCTAAGCTATGGTGGAACCATTTGGCCCACAGACACATCCTATTGTTATTCCTCAGTTCCTGAATGTATAATGGGAATGAACACATTTATGACAGCCATTGTGGTAAAAAGGCTAACCCTCTCTATCAAAATAGCAAACCAGAAGGAATACTGTATCCCTGCAGGAATTGCAGATATTAGTACAACCATCAAAGACTTGAAACACGCTGGGATGCTGATACCTGTCACATCTGCATTTAACATACCTGTTTGGTCTCTGCAAAAGTTGTATGAATCTTAAAGAATGACTAGATTATCAGGCTAGGAGATAATACCATGGTAGGACAGGATTTTGTCTTATAGTATGCAGTTTATGCTTTGAATCAGAGTGACCATTATATGGTACTGTCTCCTCCATATTCAGAATCTGGAAATCGAGGGGAGGAAGTGGAGATGGCTCCTCTCACAATTAATACCTAATAACCCACTTACAGGATTTTTGCTTCCTCTTTCAGCTACTCCAAGTTCTGCTGGTTTGGAAATCTTTGCTTCTAGTGGGGAATACAACAATGGCTCCATTGAATTTAAAGATGAAACTCCATTTGGCTATTTGGGTTTTTATGTCACTGAACCAGCAGGCAGATAAAAGAATTACTCTATTGGATTATTACTCCCTGATTACCATGGGTAAATCAAGTTGTTGCTACATCGAGCAAAAAGAGTGATTCTGGAACCAGGGGATCCCCTGGGGCTACCTGTAATACTCCCACACACAAAGTAAAGGTTATGGAAAACTATAGCAATCAGAAAAGGGTAAGACTATTGGAAGGCCCTTCCAAAATAAAGGTTCAGATCACCCTAATGTATAAAAGACCAGAATGGTTACTGTGGTTAGTGGAAGAAGGAAGTCACAGATACTATAACCTCATGACCAATTACCAAAATGAGGACTGTAGTAGCTTAGCGTATTTTCACTTATTATGTGTAATATATTTATTTGTATATTTAGCTATTTTTGTTCTTCTCTTTCCTTTTTTGCTTTATTATTTTCCATACAAATTGCTGTCAGCTAACTTATTAGGTGGAAATAGTTATTTTATTGTTGTATGGAAATTTGAATGTAAGAAGAAAGGTGTATACAAAAGTTAAAGGGATGAACTGTGTCAGTTATTTTTTTTTATTATTAATATTTTATTTATTTCTAGGAGAGAGAGAGAGACAGCGTGAGCAGGGGAGGGTCAGAGAGAGAGGGAGTCACAGACTGAAACAGGCTCCAGGCTCTGAGCTGGCAGTCAGCACAGAGCCCAACGCGGGGCTGGAACCCACGAACCGCAAGATCATGACCTAAGCGAAAGTCGGACGCTTAACCGACTAAGCCACCCAGGTGCCCCGAACTGTGTCAGTTATTAATTTATTGTTTCTTACATCCAAATGCATTCTTCTTTGTCCCATTTTTGGTAATGGATCCTGTAAATTTTGTCAGTTGGCTTGATATTAGCCTTTGTCAATAGAGAGTTCTGGAGGGACACTACAAGGTCATAGGAGAAAATACCTCATTTCCTGATTCCAGTGAACTGTTTCTTTAGACAACATGAAGGAAGCCTACTAGTGCTCACCTAGCAATCCTCATGGGCTAGCTGTGAGCTTCATCCTTCAGCACATTTCTCTTTTACCTATCAGGCCAGACTCTGACTGATACAAAGAGAGTTAAATTCTTATGCCCAAATTAGAAGCTTGACATGGAATTTCTCAGTTTTAGTCCTTTAATGCAAGATTTTAAATTGCTTACTTCTATCATCATAATTGATATTTAATTCTATTTTGATACCTTGTTTTATGTATTTGGCTCTTATACTTCCTTGTCATTTCCTTTATTCACTTTTTAGTTTTTTATTAAACTGAACTTCTAATTTAGAATAGATAATTGGGAAGTGCCTGTATGGCTCAGTCAGTTAATTATATGACTCTTGATTTTGGCTCAGGTTATAATCTCAGGGTCATGAGATCAAGCCCTGCATCAGGTTCTTCACTGAGCATGGAGCCTACTTAAGATTCTCTCTCTCCCTCTCTCTCAGCCCCTTCCCTGCTTGTGTGTGCATGCACTTTCTCTCTCTCTCTCCCTGTCTAAATAAATAAATAGATAAACAGATCAATCAATCAATCAATCAATCAATAAAATGGATAATGGGGGTAGAGACAATGTACCAATGTACTCTTTTTTTTTTTTTTTTAATTCAGAGCTTAATTCTTTGCCCTTACCCTAGCAAGAACTCTAGCCTAACACTGCATATGTTCACATAATATCTCTGCTATTTACCAATCATATTATTTTGTTACTCTCTGAATCAGTTTCCTGACCTGTAAAATACAGATAAAGAATTTAGCTCAGTGCCTGATGCATAGTAAGTTTTCAATTTATGTTAGTTATTTTTTTCCCCATAATTTCCCATCGATCTCCAGCTTCTTATCTGCCATGGGGCTTTTGAGGATGTTGAACAGTATTTCCAGTGAAATTCTGTGGTTTGCTTCAAGTCCAGAAATCTGGGAAAGAACTTGGACTTGGCTCATGTTTGAATTTTGGCATATACGTACCTGTCTGGAGGACAGGATTTGAGGGAGAGTTCATAGAGGTTCTGAGAGAAAAATCTCATGAATGAAGAAGTCTGACACAGGGGGCTAGACTGAATGACAAGACCTGGAGAGCTGTGGCAATGGAAGTTGCAGGTGCTTGCAGGGAAAGTGGGTTGACTATAATAGCTCTCTCCAACCCCTTCTCGAGTGCCTGTGTGTTCTAGAAAGAAGAGAGCTGAACAGAAGACAATCTTGAGTACTAGGGGCTCATCAGCTCTACTGAGCTGCTGGTTCTAGGAAACAGAATGTGCTCTCTTATTGAATAGGCAAGGGGAGGAGTATTAGAGGTTGGGACAAGAGCAGTGTTGTCTGAGTAGTTTGGAGGCCAGCAGTGTGAAGGAAGGAAGCTACTATGTAGACAATAGACCATGGGCACCAGACTACTACTAGCAGAGTAGAACAATATATGTTTATCTACTAATACAATACACATACTGCCTTGTATTACAATTATTTGTGTTTACATGTCCTTGTTTCTTTCTCTCACATCCAATCCTTAAGAAACTAAAATCTGGTATATCACCCACCACAATATTAAAACTGAATCTTTTAATGGTCAAATCCAAAGTTTTTCCTATCCTTTTTTTCCATTTTTTCAATGCTTTGTTTTGCCTTTCCTTAACTTCCATTCTTCATAGGGCTTGTATGATCTCACTTTCTGTTTCTTGTATAACTCCAGTCTCCTTTGTTGGCTTCCCCCTATGTGTCCACTTCTTAATTGTTGGTGATCACTTGGTTTCATTCTAGTTCTCGCTGCTTGCCCCACTCCCCAGCTCTATATACTTGCTCAGGGTGATCCCATTTGTTCTGTAAGACCCCAACTCTTACCCTAGGCTAGCTTTTTGTCCTAGGTTATTCTCTTTAGCTTTAGTGCATTTATACCTAGATGTCTCCCAAGCACCTCAAGCATAATATGTCCCAAAGTGAACTTGTAATCCTTTCCTTGAAATCTCTTACTCCTGAATTTTCTATTTCTTTAAATTTTACTGTATAATACAAATTAGAAACCTGGAAAACATTTTCTACTTTAATTTCCTTCAAACTTTCTGTATTGCTCCAAGTCTGCCTAGTCCACCTCTTAAACCGTTCTTAAAGCTGCTTCAACATTCCTTTCCTAACCATTTCAAATAGTTTTGGAACCATTCTCATTGTCATTATTGTTTCTCTCCTCCATATCACTATTCATCCTACTGCTTTCCCTCCACCCCCAGCCCAGCTCCTTACTATCTAATCTAATCTGGTCATTCCCTAGTTAAGAATCTCTGTTGTGCCTCTAGGAGATAAAATTTACGCTCCTAGGAATAGCTTAAAAGGTCCTTTACCAAGTGGTCATCCTAACTTCCTCATGCTCTAGTCACTTCAAACTTTTTGCCAGGGCTCTTTCAAATCTAGAAACCTTAATTCTAAGATATTTTCTTTCTTTCTTTCTTTCTTTCTCTTTCTTTCTTTTTCTTTCTTTCTTTCTTTCTTTCTTTCTTTCTTTCTTTCTTTCTTTCTTTTTCTTTTGTTTTATTTATTTTTGAGAGAGAGGGAGAGATAGAAACAGCATGAGCAGGGGAGGGTCAGAGAGAGAGGGAGACACAGAATCCGAAGACAGGCTCCAGGCTCTGAGCTAGCTGTCAGCACAGAGCCCGACTCAGGGCTTGAACCCACGGACCTTGAGATCATGAACTGAGCTCAAGTTGGACACTTAACCAACTAAGCCACCCAGGTGCCCCATATATATATTTTTTATTTTTAATGTTTTTATTTATTTTTGAGAGAGACAGAGTACGAGTAGGGGAGGGGCAGAGAGAGGAGGAGGCACAGAATCTAAAGAGGGCTCCAAGCTCTGAACTGTCAGCACAGAATCTGACACAGGGCTCACACTCATGAACTACGAGATCATGACCTGAGCTGAAATCAGACGCTCAACTGACTGAGGCAACCAGGTGCCCTGATTCTGGGATCTTTTCTTGAATTGTTTCATTGATGATTTTCTTCCCTCTGCTTCTTCTAGGATACCTATTATTCTGATGTTGTAACTTTTGAACTGGTCATCTAATTTTTCATCTTTTCTTACTTTCCATCTCTAACTCACTTTGCACTATTTTAAGAGATTTCTTCTAATTTATCTATTAAAATTTGGATTTCTGCTATCATGTATTTAATTTCCAAGAAATTATTTTTTTTTTTTTTTTTTTTTTACAAATAGTTTCCAAGAAATTATTTTTTATTGAGGTATAATTGACATAAAACATCATATTAGTTTCAGGTATAAAACATGATTCAATATTTGTATACATTGGCAAATGATCACAATAAGTCTAGTTAACATCTATCAGGATACATAGTTACAGAATTTTTGTGTGTGTGATGAGAATTGTTAAGACTTACTCTCTTAGCAACTTTCAAATGTGTAATAAAGTATTAACTATACTCACCATGCTTTACATTACATCTCTATGACTTTTTGTTGTACAACTGTAAGTTTGTACCATTTGATGCCCTCCACCCTAGAGGATTTTTCTTTTCCTTCTGAATGCTCCTTTTATTAATTTATTAATAACCTTCTATTCTTGTTTTATAGATGTGCTATTCTCTCTTCTCTCTGAGGAATTTTCTACTCCATGTAGAGGCTTTATATCCTCAGAAAAAAAATTTTTCTATTTATTGTTTGGTTGTTTTGGTCTATGTCTTTCATGTCAGAGGCTTTCTTCAGAGAGATGATAATTTTTGGTTGTCTGTTCATGATTACAAGTTGAGAGCTCGTTGGAAGCTTGAGTATGAGGTGGGGCTTATTGACTTTGAGTCTCCCTGTGGACAGACCTCCACAAACCATTTTTTGGAGAAATCCCTGATGTTAGTTTCTTTAGGTCTTTCTCTCAGGATAGTAGATTCCTCAGAGAAGAGTCTTGCATATCCTGCCTGAGGAGTACAGGTTAAGCTGCTGCCAATGCTCCAGAAGCAGTATGGGGGATGGGCTAGAGACAGCTCAGCACTTGGTATACATATGGTTGTTTAGTCTC
Source organism: Hyaena hyaena (assembly GCF_003009895.1). Taxonomy (NCBI): domain Eukaryota; kingdom Metazoa; phylum Chordata; class Mammalia; order Carnivora; family Hyaenidae; genus Hyaena; species Hyaena hyaena. The sequence continues at coordinate 1,339,489 of NW_024081132.1, forward strand.
CCTGTTTTTGCAAGGTACCCAAACCCTTAACTTTGCCTGGTATCCCCTAATCCAGAGGTCCTCATCGTATCGCCTCCAGAAAATCAGCTTCAGGCTTCTGCTGTGGTAACAAAGGGACAGTTATGCAGCAACATGGAATTTGGGAAGAGACCTGGAGAAGTAATCACCTCTCAAACCATTTTTTACCCAATCCACATTTCAACTACTCTCCTTTATTTCTTTATCCCTTTATAGTTACAGAGGTATTTGGTACTGCCAGTTTTCCTTAATGGCTGGACTCCAGGGCATTAAGGAGATAGTAAGAAGGTGGAGACCTTTAAGTGTATCACAGTTTTCAAAAAATTTTTAATGTTTTATTTATTTCTGAGAGAGAGAGAGAAACAGCGTGAGCAGGGGAGGGTCAGAGAGAGAGGGAGATACAGAATCTGAAACAGGCTCCAGGCTCTGAGCTGGCAGTCAGCACAGAGCCCGAGGTGGGTTTCGAACCCAGGAACTGTGAGATCATGACCTGAGCTGAAGTCAGACACTTAAGCGACTAAGCCACCCAGGTGCCCCATGTATCACATATTTGAAAAAGTGTGGTAATGAGAAGAGAGTGTGAAATATAACAGAAGTTAAGGATAACTGAGGAGTCAATTGGAGGCTTCTTTCTCAGAGTAAGAGATTTTGTACATATTGGAAAGCAGAATGAAAAGACCCAGTGGAGAGAAAAAAATTGAGAAAACTTGAAAAACTGGGGATAATTGTTGTAGGAAGATCCTAAAGGACTCTCAGAGAAGGTGGGATTGAGGACATAGGCAGAGAGTTAAATTTTGTTAAGAAGCAGGATGAAAAGAAGGCAGAAAGGAAGGTTGTGATTTTTAGAGATGGAAAGGAAATAGATGGAGACTAGCCAATTGCCTATTGTTTTTGGTAAAACAGGCAGATAGCTTATCTAATGAGAATGACAGGTGGAGAGCTTTAAGTAGAGTCTTTTAAAATATATATATATTAAAAGCTTATTTAATATATATATATACAGAGAGGGAGGAAGGGAGGCAGGGGGGAGAGAGGGAGAGAGAGAGGAGAGAGAGAGAAAGAGAGAAAACATGAGCAAGAGAGGGGCAGGGAAAGGGAGAGAGAGAATCCCAAGCAGGCTCTACACTGTCAGCACAGAGTCCAATGAACCGTAAGATCATGACCAAAGCTGAAATAAGAGTTGGATGATCAACAGACTGAGCTACCCAGGCACCCCGAGTCTTTTTATTTTTTTAATGTTTATTTACTTATTCTGAAACAGAGTGATAGAGGGAAAGGGGCACGGAAAGGGAGAGAGAGAATCTCAAGCAGGCTCCATGGTCAGTGTGAAGCCAGATGTGGGGCTCAATCCCATGACCCTGAGATCATGACGTGAGCTGAAATCAAGTCAGATGCTTAACTGACTGAACCACCGAGGTGCTCCAGCTTTAAGTAGAGTTTTGATGAAGATCTGGAATAGATTTTGTGGGAAGTAGGTCAGAGAATTAATCAAATTTAAAAATATTTTAGAGCAGAAATTAGGGTTAAGAAGTTCTGCTTAATACACCTTTGCAAACTTTCTTAACATATGGAGTATAAAAGAAATGCCATGAATTCCAAAGATTCCACCATGATTGCCATCTTTCAAGATGAAAGACTGATTGATTGTGGTTAACAATAGTGATAGTCTTCCTGTTCTCTCATTGCAAGCAAGATCCTATTTGAGGAATAACAAATTTAAAGGCAAAATGGTTAGTTTAGCAGCAGTTACACTAGTAGTCCAAAGAGGGAACACAGCTATATACTCCACAGGAGCTTTTGGCTGGATGATTAGAAGAAAGAATAGAGAAATCTGAGGTCTAAATTCTTTGGTTACTAATAATATCATACAGAAAGGAAAAGGCAAGAAACAGCAAGAAGCCAGCATCCTTGGTTTTTCCTGGACAAAGGACTAACTCTGGGTTCTTTGCCTTTGATATGCTCTCTCTTCCCTTTTCCTTTCACCCCTAAGATCCCTCCTTGACCTGCATTCTGTTCTCGCTTGCTGGGCAGCATTCTCAGGCTGCCCTCCTAGCGGAGCCCTCGCTTTAACACAGAATGTGGAGGTTTCTAAGGAAGCAATGCTGGTATAAGTCTGTGAAAACTGAACTTGAATAGGTGAAAACTTGGCATAGTACTTTTTTTAATTTTAATTTTTAAATTTGAATTTAGTTGACAATGTTAACGTTAGTTTCGGGTGTGCAACATAGTGATTCAACATCTCTATATATTATGTTCTTTATATTAAGTGTATGTTCTATATATTAAGTGTAGCTACCGTCTGTCACCATTCAACACTATTACAATATTATTCACTATATTCTCTAGACTGTATCTTTAATTCCCACAAGTTCTGATTCCAAAACTAGAAGCCTATATCTCCCACTCTCCTTCTCCCATTCTGTCCCAGCAGAGATGCTTCTTTAATGTTGTTGCATCATTCTCATTGGCTTCTAAACAAGTCATTGATCCACCACTATTCAAAATGCAGTGGAATTTAAAATCACAGTGTGGTTGAGGTGATATAAGTGCTGCTGCAAAGCAGAGGAAATTGAGTAAAAGTCTTTGAGATGCTCTTTGAGTTATCACAACAGTTTTTTTTCACAGCATGTTTTAGAGGCAAAGGTGATTAAGGGCAAAGATTTGGAGCACCTGTGTGGTTCAGTCAGTTAAGCTTTTGACTTCAACTCAGGTCAATGCATCTCATGGTTCATGGATTCGAGCCCTGTGTCAGGCTCTGTGCTGACAAGCTTGGAGGCTGGAGCCTGCTTCAGATTCAGTGTCTCCCTCCCTCTCTGCCCCTCCCCTGCTTGTACTCTCACACACTCTCTCTCTCTCTCTCTGAAAAATAAAATAAACATAAAAATAATAGGGACATCTGGGTGGCTCAATGGGTTAAGCGTTCCACTTCAGCTCAGGTCATGATCTCACCATTGTGGGTCTGAGCCCCGTGTCAGGCTCTGTGCTGACAGCTTGGAGCCTGGAGCCTGCTTTGGATTGTGTCTCCTTCTCTCTCTGATCCTCCCTGCTCACACTCTGTCTCTCTGTCTCAAAAATAAACATAAAAAATTATAATAAAAAGGTAGGGTCTCATCTTTAAAAAAAAAAAAAACGACAAAGGGTTGAAGTCAGAAATGTGGTTTTAAATGTCAACGCACCTTAACTGTGTGTGATTTTGGGCAGGCCAACCTCTTTAAACCTGTTTTCTCCATCTGTAATATCTGAAATGTTGTTGAACCTACAGGCTTAATAAGGTTAAGGTTAATAAATGAGATAATATAATGAGTGCTTAGTACAGTGTGTGGCAAATAGAAAGAGCTCAATAAAAGCCTGTCAATATTATTATTTTAACCTAACCCTGTAGGAGAGTCTTTTTTTTTTTGACTGTTTTTTTTTTTTAAGGAAGGCTTTTTATCTATTTTTTTAAAGTTTATTTATTTTGAGAGAGACAGAGAGTGCAAGTGGGGGAGGGGCAGAGAGAGGAGGAGACAGGATCCAAAGCAGGCTCCATGCTGACAGCAAAGAACCCAATGCAGGGCTCCAACTCACCAACTGTGAGATCATGACCTGAAGTCAGACACTCAACCAACTGAGCCACCCAGACACCCGTGGAATGACAGAAATGTTCTATATCTTGATCAGTGTACACATGATCTGTGACTATGTACACATGTAAAAAGTCATCAAACTATATGCTTAAGAGTGGTGCATTTTATTTATTTATTTTTTAAGTTTATTTATTTTCAGAGAGATGGTGTGCATGCCTGCACAAGTGGAAAAGGAGTAGTGAGAATCCCAAGCAGGCTCTGCACAGCATCTGATGTGGGGCTCAAACTCCCAGAGAGATCATGACCTGAACTGAAGTTGGATGCTTAACCAACTGAGCCACCCAGGTGCCCCAACATTGGTACATTTTAAGGCATGTAAATTATATCCCATTAAGTACTGTAAAAACAATAAAGGGAATTTATTGGCTTCTGTAACTGGATGCCAACAGGCATAGGGGGCTCCAAATAGGTTTGATTCAGCTGTTCGACAATGTCATCAGGAATCTATTTCTATCTCTTCCATATGCCTTCTGGTGTGTCAGCTTCTTCTTTTTTTTTTTTTTAATAAACATAGTAGTGAGTTAAAAAATTTTTTTTACATTTATTTATTTTTGAGAGACAGAGTGAGACAGAGCATGAGCGGGGGAGGGGCAGAGAGAGAAGGAGACACAGAATCCAAAACAGGCTCCAGGCTCTGAGCAAACATTCAGCACAGAGCCTGACGCAGAGCTCAAACTCACGAACCGTGAGATCATGACCTGAGCCGAAGTCAGATGCTTTATCGACTGAGCCACCTAGGCACCCCTGGTGTGTCAGCTTCAACCCAAGCCTATCTTACCCTTATATTCATGACATCTTTTCTGTGTCAGGGAACTCAAAAAATTGCTTTCATAGGCTTTCATAGAAGAGTGAGAACAATTCTTTCCTGGAAGTTGCTAGCAAACCACATGTCTCATTGGTCCTAATGGGTTATGCTCATTCCTGAACCAATTTCTGTGACCAGGGAAATGTCATTCACTGATTGACTTGTATCTGCTTATCTCTGAATGAATCACTTTAGAATGGGGTATGGAATTATTCCAAGCAATTAGACAAGTTGGGGCTAACCCTTGGAGCTAAATTCCTCTAGTTTTATGGCTGCTCCACAACCAAAGAGGGGTGTAATAGATTTAAGGAAGATAACCATACAAGAAATATGACAGAGTTGGGTAACAGGTCCAATCATTTTGATATTATTTTAATCATAGTTTTCCATTTCCCAAGTATCTTTCCCTATCCCCAGTTCATCCAGTACTTAAATATACCCTATCAAAGTTAGCATTATCAGGAAGCACAGGTGTCTGGCTTCTACTTTTTGAAATGGAAACTAGAATAAATTTCATTATTAAACAAATGACTCTGTATTGCATATGGTTTGCTGGCTGAATGATGCCTAAATCCTCATCTGAGTCTCACTCATCCTCTTACCCCCATTTCATCACTGATTTTAAATGCAACTTTAAATATTTGTTATTGGGGCGCCTGGGTGGCTCAGTCGGTTAAGCGTCTGATTTCGGCTCAGGTCATGATCTCACGGTTTGTGGGTTTGAGCCCCACGTCAGGCTCTGTGCTGACAGCTAGCTCAAAGCCTGGAGGCTGTTTCAGATTCTGTATCTCCCTCTCTCTCTGACCCTCCCTCCTGCTCATGCTGTCTCTTTCTCTCTCAGAAATAAATAAAACACTAAAAAAAAATTAAAAAAATTTGTTATTAAGTTTGGCTCAAAAATTTCCTGACATCGAAAGAGCTGTTGTAAAATGTCGTATATTCTCCTTGGTCATTGATTTTGATGTTTGTGTTTTCACCCTGGACACTGAAATGCTGTAAAAGAAGTATCTTTAGATTCTCCCAGTCTCTTTGAAATGGGTCAATTCTCTTACTAGAGGAGAGAGATCAAATAGAGTAATAAAGGCCTGGAGCCACTGCTTATATGGTCCCTCTGTGAGAAACAGAAAAAGGCACCCAAATGCAGCCCCTCAGGGGCAGGGGTGGGCAAATGGAGTGCAGGCTGGATTTCAGCCCCTAGGTCTAGATGTACTTATGCCCTCTACAGGACTTTACCCTCTCCATCTCACTAGCTCATCTTTTGCCTCCAGACTCTTATTCTCCTCCCCATTCATCCTGCACACTTCTGTCTGATTAATTTTCCCAAAATAGTGACTTTCATCATGTTATTCTTCTGCTCAAAACATCTTTTTATTTTTTGTGTATTTTTATTGAAAATCTAATTAGCTAACATGCAGTGTAATATTAGTTTAAGGCGTGCAATACAGTGATTCAACACTTCAATATAATATCCTGTGCTCATCACAAGTGCCCTATCTATTTATCTATCTACCTACCTACCTACCTACTTTCTTTAGGTCTGTGATTCTTTTTTTAAAATTTGTTTCAAGTTTATATTTAAATTCTAGTTAGTTAACATATAGGGTAACACTAGTTTCAGGAGTAGAATTTAGTGATTCATCACTTACATACAACATGCAGTATTCATCATAACAAGTACCCTCCTTAATACCCATCACCCATTTAGCCTATGCCCTGTCTGTCTTCCCTCCAGCAACTCTGCTTGTTCTCTATAGATAAGAGTCTCTTATGTTTTGCTTTCCTCTCTTTTTTCCCCTTTCCCCTATGTTCATCTGTCAAAACATATTTTTCAACTTCCCTCAGCCAACCTAAGAGAATTCAGATTCTTTAATTAGCATTTTAAATCTTTTTATGATGTCTCTTAAGTCTCCTTTGTAGTCTTTTTCTGCTACTTCTCACCACAATCCTGGTATTCCAATCAATATAAAGCACCTGTGGTTCTCAAACACATTTTGCATATTCACAAATGTCTTATACACCATATTACTACCATCTGTATTTATATATTTATGCATTTATTTGCTTAATGTCTGTTTCCCAAACTAGACTATAAGCTTTATATTGTGTATTGGCTTTTGTATTTAAAGCATTAGAACAATAATGCTAACATCAACAAGCCAATATTGTTTTAGTCTGAACCAGTGTTCTGGCTATCTTGAAAAGAGCTGGCAGGTTCAACAATGACTTCACACAACTCTCAATAACACTACTGACCTCTGTATTTACTCTACACAAGCCACATATCAACAAAGCCTTAACTTTAGGTCTCATTATTATTCCACCTGCTTATTCCACATAAGCAGTGTATTACAGTCTTTCTCTTACTAAAAGTCACTGCTGCTTTTCCTTTTCCTTCTCACCTTCTCCATCTCTTTCGTCTTGTTCTGGCCCTCTTTTTCCTTTTTTTTCCCTTATTTCGCTATTTGACTATAGCCAATGTAATGCTTCTTATGCTTCACTGAGAAATCTAATTGCTTATTTCTTTTTAAATGAATCAATCTGAGAGCTCCTTTCTGGCCAAATTTGAGTCCCTGTCCACGAAAGAGAATGTATGTTCACTTTGATACTATCCTTACAAAATCCTTTGGCTCTTGGGTGAGAGAATTATGGTGTAGAAGTGAAATTTCACCAGGCTCAGAATTCAACAACATGGATTTGAGTTCCGTCACTCATTTGCTAGTGACCTTGATTAAGATACAACTTTTCTGAGCCTTTCTTTATAGGTAAAAAGGGGATATAGGTGCTAATCAATTAGGGATAAATAATAGAGTTTACTAAGCAGCATCTAGGACTTTAATTTTGATCTGAAATAAGAATTAAATTAGTATTTTTGGTCAAGACACCTCAGTGAATTTTCTTCAATAATGCTTCATTTCCCAGCTGAAAACTGTAAAGCACTGTATCAGCTTTAAGAATCATTATTATTATTAGGCGTCCTTGCTTCCTTATCTTTCGGCAACTTCCTCTACCAATTCCCAGTCCCAGATCAGGGCCAGACTTTCTTTTTTTTTTTTTTTCTTTTTTTTTTTTTGAGTGAAATCTTTTATTTCTGGAATTGAAGGTTTTTCTAAATAGGTTTCAAAATTTTAATCCTATGGCATAAATAAAATGTATTTGTCAAGCTTCGATATATATCTTGAAAACTCAGTTTACCTATTTGCCTTAAAATATAAACCTTTTTCAATAGGAGTCAGGACATAAAATATCAAGAAGCAGAGCTCTACATAATTTTTTTCCTACTTTTTCCACACATTCCAAATACCACATGTTCTCAAAACACACCCCTAAGAGAGTTGTCTACAGATTAACTTTTAGGAAAAAAAACACATTTAAGCAAATATCTAGAAGCTGTAAGTGACAATTCTACCAGCAGAGCAAAAATTGAGTTTTCAGTTTTCTTAAGAATATCCTTAGTTCTTGGATACAGGGAAAGCTTGCATAATACTGAGATAAATGTTCCATTGTTTCTCAGAAAAATTGGTTTTAAAATGAAATTTTTTCTTTATTGTAACCTCTAATACTATTTCTTTTTTTTTTTTTTTTTTTTTTTTTACAAATAGTTTATTGTCAAATTAGTTTCTACATAACACTCAGTGCTCATCCCCAAAGTGCCCTCCTCCATAGGGCCAGACTTTCTTAACCAACTTAGTATCCTTCACTAAGTTTACCTTATAATGCCTTACAAATAATGGTTTATTCATTTTATTCGTTTCAAAATGGCAAAAAATACGAGAATATATATTCTTCATAATATATCTTCATAATCTATCCAAAAATAAAATCACCCTGCTACTCTAAGGTACAGTGATAATATTAATACATATTCATGATATCATTCTTCAGGAACAGTATGGCAGAAGCACCTTATTCAGGGAAATTTTTCTTTTCATACTGTCCTCTGAATTGAGGCCACTAACAACTAACTCATGACCACATTATTGGAATAGGTTCCTAAGAGGTTTCTATATCTTCCATTTTTCCCCTTTAAATAGATTCTCTACATTGCAGCCAGATCATTCACTGATTCATTCATGAAATGTTTATTGAGAATATATTATGTACTTAGTACAAAGCACAGGCCAATGGAGGGAAAGATGTGAAAAATTAGAAAATAGGTTATAGTCGGGCTCCTGGATGGCTCAATTGATAAAGCGTCTGACTTTCAGTTCAGGTCATGACCTCATGGTTCGTTGAGTTTGAGCCCCGAATTGGGTTCTGCATTTACAGTGCAGAGCCTGTTTGGGATTTTCTCTCTGTCTCTCTGGCTTTCCCCCACTCATGCTTTCTCTCTCTCTCTCTCTCTCTCTCAAAATAAATAAATAAACTTAAGAAAAAGAAAATAGGTTATACTAAATTTTATAATGCTATACAGATGTCTAACAATCTTGGTTCCCCATTGCCCATTCTGTATACTCAACTTCAAATTCCTTAACTTGGCATTTAAGATTACCTAAAAGTTGGCTTTAAAGGACTCTTCTAATCTTTATTTTCCATTTTTATAGCTAAATAGATTTTTAAAAACTGTTCCATTAAATGTTTTGTACTTTTCAAAGCCTTGGGCTTTCTGTTGAAGTAGTCAATTCAATTTAAATTCCTTTCCTAGGGCCTTTGGGTCTATTTGAATCCTACTCATTTTCTATGATCTAGATGACATAAGACTACAGTAGAGCTTCCTTTCACAATTTCTACTCAAAGTGATCTTTCTTCTGATTCCCAAAATAATTACTGCTCCTTCAAATCACTTGACAATCCTCTGAAGCTTACTGTTATCTATAGCTTTTTTAAAAAATTTCAGTCTTTTACTGTTATTTACCTTTCTTATGTTTCATCTTATTTCACTACCTGGACCAGAAGTGAAATTATTTCTTGTTTAATAATATCTAGAAAAATATCTAGCAATCACTAAGGCCATAAAATAAATATGAATAATAATATTTAGTTCTTTTAAAAAGACTAGTAAAGAAGACCCATATAAATGATGAGTTATACTACATTTATGAAGACTTAATTTGAAAGATATTAGCTGTCCCCAAGTTAATCTAAAAATTCAATGTAATTCCAAGGAAAATCCCTGCAGGACTTTTTTGGAACATAGTAAAACTGATTATAAGATTCACATGAAAGGATAAAAAGGTGCATGGATAGCTAAAACAAATTTGAAAAACAAGGACAAAGAAGGGAGATTCATCCTACCAGTCATCTAAACATTTCCAAATTACATATTGCCAAGTTAAATTATTAATTAAAAGTGTATTGTTGTAATAGGAAGAGATAAAAAGGTAGGTTAAACAGAACAAAAGGCCCAGAAACAAACTGATGGATATAGGACAATTTGGTACATCACAGATCAATTCAAGAAAGGCTGAACTACTTGACAAATGGTTTTAGAGCAATTACCAATTCTCCTTAAAGAAAAAAAAAATACATCCATAGAAAGAAAATAATTTCACATTAGGAAAAGATCAAAAAGTGAAAAAATTTCAAAACTACTAGAAGAAAATGTAGACTATGTAAGGCTTCCTTAAATAAAATAGAATATGTGCAAAACAGAAGTTAGGTAATTTGATTTTATCAAAATTTAAAATTTCAGCATAGCAAAATATAGTAAAAATGATAAATTTAAAAAATAAAATACATTCTGGAAGAAGATATTTACAATGCATATAACAAAGAATTTCTATCCAGAACATACAAAGTACTACAAATCAAGAAAATGGTAAACAAAAAGAATAATAGAAAAAATATAACTAGGTTGTAAATAGAAGAGGGTGTATTATGGCCAAAAATATGTAAAATGATGCTCAACCTCACCAGTAATCAAATAAAAATAAAGCAAAGACATTTCTTGTTAATCAAGTGGTTAAACATGATTAAGTCTGACAATACTGCATATTGGTGAGGATATAGGGAAATAATACTCAGTGCTGGTAGGAGTTGGTTGTGGTAGCCAATATCCAACATGGCTTTTTGTGATTCTTGCCTTTTCCTTGGTGTTCATACCTTTGTAGAGTCTCCTCTCATACTAAGTCAGAACTGTTCTGAGAGGATAGAATATGATAGAAGTGATAATGTGTAACTTCTGAGGTTAGGTTAGAAAAGGCATTTGAGGCTCTAGCTTGCTTTCTTAATTCCTTTGGAGAAAATCAGCCATGCCAGACAATTATTTTTATTTAATTTTATTATTTATTTTGATATATATATATATAAAGAGAGAGAGTACGTGCAAGCATGTGCACACACACACGTGGGGTAAGGGCGGAGAGAGAGGGAATCTCAAGCAGGCTCCACACAATGCCTGATGCAGGGCTTGAACACATAAACCATGAGATCATGACCTGAGCTTGAAGTCAAGAGCCAGATGTTTAACCAAATGAGCTACCCAGGTATACCCCACTGTAAGAATATTTAAATATCCCATTGCAGAGACTCAGATGGAGAGGAACTGAGGCCTCCTGTGAAGCACCAGAACCAATATACCAATTTATGAGTGAGCTACTTTGGAAGGGGATCCTCTAGTCCCAGTCAAGCCGTCAGATGATTACAGCTTTAGCAAACATCTAATACTGTCTTCATGGGATATTTTGAGCTAGAACCACACAGCTAACCTGTTCCCAAATTCCTTACTCACAGAACTGTGAGAGATAAAAATTACTAATTTTATTTGAAACCTCTAAGTTTTGGATTTGTTACTCAGCATTAATAACTAATACATTGGTATAGCTACATTGGAACACAAATTTGGCAACGTTTAGCAAAACTGAAAGTGTCTATATCCTATGATCAGTAGTTCCATCCTGGCTATATCCCAAGGAGATATTCTAGAATATGTGTACAAGGAGATCCAGACGAAGATGTTCATTGTAGCACTGAATGTTCATTACAGTATTTGTTGTAGTAGCAGTAGTAGTAGTAGTAGTAGTAGTAGTAGTAGTAAAGGAAACACCTAAATTCATCATCGAAGTACTGTTTGTAATAATAATAATAAAGGAAACACCTAATATCCATCACTAGTGAAATATATAAATAATAGCTAACATTTATTGAGTATGCACCATGTGGTGAATACTATTCCATTCAATTCACATATATTAATTACAAAATGAACTATTAGGTAAGAACTCTTATTATTCCCATTTTATAAATTTGAAAGCTGAGGCATAGAGGTTGTTTAAGTCACTTCTTTAAGGTATATATATCTAACAATTGTTGGAGATAGGCTTTGAAATAAAATGTGATATATTCTCAAGACGGTATATATTGTAGCACTTAAAAGGAATGAATGGATGTTTGTGTATCAGTATGTACAGAAAAAAGAAATGTATCAGTATGATGGTAGGCAGTGTGATACCATTTAATTAGTTAAAATACACACAATTTTAAAATGGACTGCAGGTGTTCCTGGGTGGCTCAGTCCTTTAAGCACTCTTGGTTTCCCCTCAGATCATGATCTCATGGTTTCCTGAGTTCTAACCCCACATCAGGCTCTGCACTGGCAGCATAGATTAGGATTCTCTATTTTCTTTCTCCTGCCCCTCCCCCACTCGTGCCGTGTCTCTCTCAAAGTAACTAAACTTAAAAAAATAAAAATGGACTGTAAATTAAGGTTGTATTTTCTCCTGGGCATGCTATATGAAGGTAAAATGGACTTTCAATATATTAAGCAACAATTATTAATTGAGTGGTGAGAATGTGGGTATAGGTTACATTATTCTTTGTACTCTTCTATATTTTTTGTGTGTAATTTTCTATACCGTTATATATCATCCAAATAAAGAAAAAGCACCTAGTTAAATCAAGGTTATAAGAATCAAACCTAATTTTTTTTTTTTTAAGTAGGCTCCATGCCTAGCATGGAGCCCAACGCAAGGCTCAAATTCACAACCCTGAAACCAAGACCTGAGCTGAGATCAAGAGTCGGATGCTCAACCGACTGAGCCACCCAGGACCCCCCAAACTTAACTTTTAATAAATATGTTTAAGTAACATTTCTTCCTATGTCCCAGCTTCCATTAACAGTATTTACCAGAAGTTGACTAAATCAAAGTAACATGCTCATTGACTCAAAAAGCAAGCATTTTTTGAGATCTTCCACGTATAAGGCATTATGGCAAATGTTAGGGATAGGCCCTTTCTTATATAAAAATGGTTTCTGCCCCTTACATATCTCATACATATAGTTTAGTCAGGGGGAAGGGCATTAAAGGAATACTCACCCCCCCAAAATAAACTATAAGTTTTAGGAAGGAAAAGAACGAGTGCCATAGAAATCTATAATTGTGGTACCAGATTTAAGGAGTAGAGATTATGCTATTTTGCAATAAATCATTTAGATATTTACAGATATAAATCCACTTACAGATATAAACAGATATTGAGTACTACACTGAATATGCACTCAATTTGAAATATTTGTAATTCTTACAACAGTTACATGGACATTATTACTAGTTCCCTTTTATACATCATTTAAGTGAGTCATGACTATATCACACCAGTAGTGTGATTCACTTCCAATTCTGACTCAATAGCTTGTGCTCTTTAATTCTCAGATTATAGCAAAACCAAGCTACTCTGGCTCCAGTCTGTCTCCAATCATTTACTCTCTTCTTAGTCTTATACTCTAGAACTCATTTGTTTTCAAGGGAGACTCAATGAAAGGAACTCTTAATACAGTTCTTGGAACATTTTAAAGTTGTAGAGTTTAGTCTGTCAGCGAAAATGAAATAATGAGTTTTCTTGACTGAGCAACAGACTGCTGCTTACAACTCAATGTTGTTTATGGAGGAGTTATTGGTGAATTGCCATTCCTAAGCACCCACTATATGCCAAGCAGAGGATATACTGAAGAAAATAGAAATGATCCTGGCTGTCATGGTGTTTACATTCGGTTGGGCAGTCAGACATTACACAAATATATAAAAATGTGTACAATTTGTCGTAAGTAAAAAACTGAGCCAAGTGAGGAACACACGGAAGACCTAATTTAGATTGGTGGGAGGGGATCAGAGAATTCTACCAAAACCACACAAAATACTGTTTTGTTTCCTAGGATGCAAAGATCCTACGGTGCTAAACCCGCCAAAACGTAGGAGAGTGTAGCTGCCGTGGCGGTGAGATCTTGGCGCCGCCCTGTCCAGTCAGGGGCTGGTGCGACTTTGCGCGGCTCTGGAGGGGACCGCCGACTTCATTCCAGATTAATGTGCGTGATGAAAGTTTACATCACTCCAACTTACCGATATTTTCGTCTTCCTAGCATCTTTCTGACGGCTCCTCCGCTTGGCCGTGACAGTCTTCTGTCTCGTCAATCTACCACAGCAGCCCAATTTTGAACTTTCTCTCTGCCTGTGCCCCGCAAGCCTAGAACTTCATGGTGGCGGCTCGCGGCTCGCCATTTCACTTTGCCATAGAGTCCACCCCTCTCTGGCCAGGCGGCAGGTGAGCTAGAGGCGCGCGGGCCGGCAACTGTGCCCGGAGGTTCTCGCCCCTAGGTGGCCGTCGGCCCCGCGCGAGCGCTCGGCGCGCGTTCTCGGGTGTCTGCGCTTGGCGCACGCTACCGGCCCGCGCTCGCTCCCGCCCCTTCTCGCGGTCTCGGCGGCCCGAACAGCGCGCGCCGCCTCACGCTCGTCCTCAGGCTGCCCTCGCAGGCCCGTGCGGCGCGCGCACCGGGCCCGCTCAGGGTACCCACTCGGGCCGGCCGGCTCGAGGGTTGCTCGCCCCGCCCCCCACCCCCCACTGCCGCCGCAGTTGGGCGCTTGCGCGGGGCGCGTGGCCGTGGCCGGGTCTCAGCCGCAGTCCTTGCCGCCGTGCAGCTGCTGCTGCTGCCGCCGCCGCCGCCGCCGCCGCCGCCGCTGCCGCCTCAGTCAGTCAGTTCCCAGCAATGGCGGAAGGTGGTGAGCGAGAGGAGCTGCTCTCGCCGTCGCCGGTCTCTCCCGCTAAGCGCCTGTGCTCGTGGCCCAGCCCGCAGGCTCACCACCCTCACGGTTCGCCCGGGGCGGCCAGCGGCGGGGTTGGGGGCGTCGGCGGCAGCTGCCTGGCCCCTGGGGCCCGCCCCCATCTGCAGCCCGAGTCCTTGCTGGACTGCGCCGCCAAGACAGTGGCGGAAAAGTGGGCGTACGAGAGGGTGGAGGAGCGCTTCGAGCGGATCCCGGAGCCCGTGCAACGCCGTATCGTCTACTGGTCTTTCCCGCGGAATGAGCGGGAGATATGCATGTACTCCAGTTTCCAGTACCGGGGTAGCCCCGGCGCCGGAGCGGCTGGCGGCGCCGCGGGGGCTTCGTCGGCCGAGGAGGGGCCGCCGCCGACCCCCGGGGCCGCAGCTCCAACCAGCTCCGCCCCTGGGGCCGCCGCGGCGGGGGCGTCCACCGGGCTGGGCACGGCGGCCGGAGCAGCGGGCGGCGGCGGCGAGGGGCTGCCGTTCCGCCGCGGCATCCGTCTGCTGGACAGCGGCTCGGTGGAGAACGTGCTGCAAGTCGGTAGGTACTAGCCCGGCTCCTCTCCGGTGCCTGGCCTTTTCCGCAGGTGCCTTCTCTCTGCACGAACCCGGGGTCGAGATTCCGCCTCTCTGCCCAACTCCTGTCCCCTGCCGAAGGACACACCAGTCACATAAAAAAACTTTTCTCAACATTTCATTGAGGTCCACTGCTGCTCTCTCCCCAACTCGCCCTCTACCCTATTTCTTTTTGTTTGAAGAGCAAGTAGATCTCTTTTTTACTCTTAATTCTACATCCCACACCAAAGGCAAAAGAATAGGGAGGAATGCCTTCTGAGATGTAATAATTTCAGAAATGCGTTTTTCTAATTTAAGTTTAGAGAGAAGAGAATTCTTAATGAATCTGGAACAAGCAGTCTTACAAGGACTGTTTGAGGGGCAGGCTGTCAAAGGCAATCTGTATTCTTAGCAGATTGAAGCTGGGTATAATTAACTTTTAAATTGGAAAAACGTCAACAAAATACTGTGCATTTCAAACAATTAAAATTATCCGCTTTAATATATTTTTTCCCCCTGGACCAGTGGTATTTGGGAATCTAGGCTGCAGACTTAACAATAACCGAAGATGGAAATGTGACAGCTCTCTTCTCCACACCCCCACCCAAGGAAAAAAAAAAAGCCACACAATCTGGAGTGGGGGTGGGGTCTGTCTTCCTTGTCAGACTAGGGTAAATCAAAAGCTAGTCACGTTGGGTTTTTCAAATGCTTCTCATTTAACAAGTCTTCGTATTTGCTTTTGTTTTATCTTTTTGTTTGTGGGAAAGTGAAAAATGATTTCTTTTTCTTTTACTCCTCCGGATCTTCCAGTCAATTTGTTAATCTTAGTAAATACACAAATACAGTAGCAGACCTGATTTGTAGAATGGTTAGGGAGAAAGGGGGAAAATGACATTGTTTAACATTGAATTGCTGTGTGGAAAATTAAAACACTGATTTTTTTTCTAATTCGGATTATTGTAGCATTCTGAAAGTGTACATTATGCATTTTATTGTACAGTATATGCTCATATTTATTGAAAAAAATCTTGACTTTTGAAAGGAGTTGGAGAAAGGTTGTTTTTAGAATTAAACAAGCACAGGAACACATACATGTACCCCAAACATCTAGCTCTCTTCCCCCAGGTAAAACTAATATATTTGAATTTTTTTTCTTTTAAAGAGTGGTGTATTGTGTTTCATATAATCTACTTCTGGCTATTGAGAATCATTGAATCCTCTGTTTCTTTTTAAAAACAACAATGTCCTACAGTTTGTTTTGCAAATGTGAAATGTAAGTTAACCTAAATTTGTCCTGTGTCAGAATACAGTGACAGTGGACTGAGAAAGTTTTATTTGGAAAAAGCTAGCTAGTCCCTTATGCATTTGTATTTTTGAAAGTATGAGTCAAATAATGAGATATTTAAAGTATATAGCTTTATTTAGTACTGAAATATTGAAAACATGAAAGTGAATATAGGCATTTCTTTATTAGTCTATAAACTTTATTTGTATGAGTTTAGATCAGTTAACTTTTAAGATTCTTGTTTAAAATATTTTAAATTGAAAAGTATCAATTTAAATGGTCATTTTATAGTAAAAGATGGGTTTAAAAGAATTTTCAAACTTGAGGGTGCAAATGTGAGAGAGGAAGAGTTTTAAAGAGCTATGTATTTTGTAAGTGGCTATGTCATATTCCAAATGAAATCAGATTTTGTGGGTGATCCAGCTCATGTTTAAATCAGATATTTTTCTTTCATAATATGATAGTTGGCATGCTTATTGGTGTGATGAGTAAGATAGTTTTGGGATCTGGAGAAAAGACACATAAGCATATTTTCTGATTCTCACTGTGGATTTCATAGATGAAGGTAGGAGAATGAATCAATTACTTTTAGGTAGTGCTATTTGAGAACCATGAATTGGGTAATCTTATTTTTCTTATCTTAATTTTTGCTAATGAGTGTGAAAGAGAAAGATATTCCATTCTGTAGTATTTTGAGTATTGTATCTTGGCATGAATCATGTTTTAATATGTAAAATTAAGATCCATCCCTCATCTTTTAAATTTAAAATATGAGTATGTGACTTAATCTAGGTGTAGGTTTTATAAAAGTATTGCCAAGAGTTGAGTGAGAAAGTGATATGTATATAGGAAGATAATAATCATATTTTCAGTTTGTAACTTCATTTCAAGCTCAATTTAGTAACTCAGTGGTGCTAATTTAAACATTCTATGTAGGGGCGCCTGGGTGGCTCAGTCGGGTTAAGTGTCCGACTTTGGCTCCGGTCATGATCTCGTGGTTCGTGGGTTTGAGCCTGGCGTCAGGCTCTGTGCTGACAGCTAGCTCAGAGCCTGGAGCCTGTTTCAGATTCTGTGTCTCCCTCTCTCTCTGACCCTCCCCTGCTCACACTGTCTCTCTCTTTCTCTCTATCTGAAATTAAAAAAAAAAAAAAAATTTAAAAAATAAGCATTCTAAGTATTTCCTTGCTGTCTGTAAGCCATAGTTGTGACCTCAGAACTTTCAAGTTTCTAAAGGCTGATGCTTTAGAAAGGAAGGGAGGTAGGGTATTTTTATAAGAATATCCTTTTAAGGAAAAGATTCATAAGGGGATTTAAATGGAGAAAACAAAAAGACCTTAAAAATAAAAATAAATAAATTTTAAAAATGAATAGCACAGCACAAAACAGAAATTTTGAAGGAAAATAGACAATAACAAAAGGACTTGTGCAAAGAGTAGGTATATTACTTTCTGTAACTTCTGATTACTTTCCACGTGGAATCTAGTAATGGGAAGTCATGGACTCCTTGAAGAGCAATTATTTTGTAGAAAGCATCAGATTTTCAATCAGAACTGTAACTTTCCCAGCTTGATTTAAACAAATGGGAGAACTATAGGTTGTTATGCTCAAAGGATACATTTCTTCCACATAACAGTACTGAATCAGAAGTATTGTTCCTTTTAAAAAGGGAAAATTGTAAATTAGTCTTTTCATGGACATCTGTAAATTTAAAGCTGTGTGAATAGACTTACAGTCTGATCTCAGTATTATAAGGTAATAGAGTTCAGATGTTTTAGGCATTTGCATTTTTAACCTGTTTAAGAAGTGCGTGGAAATTAGCAGTAGTATAAACATTGGGAAAGTACTTAATTGAGGAATCTGCAGATGGTGTAAGAATGGGTGACTATAATTTACTAATAGTTTTAAGATGTTGACCCTTTTTTTGCAGTTCATCATATTTTAAATTAATTTCTCTGTATTTGATAAAACTTAGTAGGATTGTCTTCTCAGGGAAATCTGAATTGATTGAGGGAAGAGAAACATTAACATAACTTAAGAGGAAGTAAGTACCCAGGGGTCTTTGGATGGTCTGACGATGTTTTATCACTGAACCTAGGTGGTAGTTGTTGGATATTCACCTTATACTAATTCCTTTTGCTGTTTTAAAGCATTAACAGTTTTTCTTTCTTGAATGCAGAAATATTTGTTTGGATATTTAGGTTTTAATAAATTGGGTAAAGGGCATACAAAGTCCTTCTGTGCTGGTATATCTTAATTATATAAATTCTTATATGTTACTATATATTATATACATTATTAATGTATTATAAATTATGTATTTATCCAGAAATTTTCATAGATTATGACAGTTGACGTCAACAAAACCCCATATTTTTAGCCCATACATTTTCTAGTAAGTATAATTTGTCCTTGGATAGTCTTCAAGGCTAGAGCCACAATGCTATATACTACCTTATGTGGAAGAAATATAATTACAAAGACAATAATAATTTAAAGTTCTATTTCAGGAAGTTTTTCATAGCTTAAATATCAAGTAATAGGTTTATAATTATGAGTACTTGTACATTATGAATAAACTATGAAATTTTTCTGTAGTACAGCTTTTGTGAAATGCATTTGTAACAAGTATTACAGTTGTTGAATTTTATATATGATTTGTTTTGATCTGTATTATTTGGGGGAACAAAAGATATCCTCACCTAAAAAGCTTTATAGCATTGTGTGTGAGTTAGAGTAGCTATAAAATCATAATAAAACTTAGTGTGAAGAAAAATGACTTATATTTAAGCTGTTCCAGCACAGAATGCAGCTGCATGCCTTTAAGGGGTAAGTGGTAAAATTTTTTAGAGTAGAAACTTACCAAGTTTCACATCACTTTTTTTTTTTAATATTTTTATTTATTTCTAGGAGAGAGAGAAACAGCATGAGCAGGGGAGGGTCAGAGAGAGAGGGAGTCACAGACTGAAACAGGCTCCAGGCTCTGAGCTGGCAGTCAGCACAGAGCCCGACGCGGGGCTCGAACCCACGAACCGCGAGATCACGACCTAAGCGAAAGTCGGACGCTTAACCGACTAAGCCACCCAGGCGCCCCTCACATCACTTTTTTTTAAGCAGTGAGCTCTCTCCCTCCCTAACACATCACACAAACATCTTAATATTTAATAGATGTTTTTTGAATAGTGAAGACTAAGAATGGACTTCTCAGTGTTATATTTTAAAAAAAAAGAGTAAAGCCTGAATTTTTAGTATTTTTGTGGTATTAGAAGATATGGGGAAACTTTATACTTGTGCATATTAATAAAACTGATAGCATTTAAGTTGTACACATATTATATGTGTGTATCTTCTGTCTTGACCATCTGTTTTTTGTAAAGAATGGTGACTTATCAATTTCTTCAAATGGAAGCTTTAGAGGAATTCTTATTGAAGGTGATTTTCTCAAAGAGAGCTTTAGATTAGAAAGATAATGAATAAACTAAAGATAGTGGAATTTACTTTAGAGATTATCTCTATTTTCAGAATTAAAACAAAATATTTTGAAGTGTGAATACAAAGTCTAAATTTTTTTTTTGTTTTTTTACAAATAGTTTATTGTCAAATTGGTTTCCATATAACACCCAGTGCTCATCCCCACAAGTGCCCTCCTCCATGCCCATTTCCCCCGTCCCCCCCACATCCATCAGTCCTCAGTTTGTTTCTCAGCATTCAAGAGTCTCTCATGGTTTGCCTCTCTCCCTTTCCCCCACCATTTCCCCCCTTCTTCTTCCCCATGGTCCTCCATTAAGTTCCTCCTAATCCTCCTATACGTGCAAACATATGATATTTGTCCTTCTCTGCCTGACTTATTTCGCTCAGCATAACACCCTCAAGGTCCATTCATGTTGCTACACATGGCCAGATTTCATTGTTTCTCACTGCCATGTAGTATTCCATGGTATAGATATACCACATCTTCTTGATCCATTTGTCCGTTGATGGACACTTAGGCTCTTTCCATGTTTTAGCTATTGTGGAGAGTGCTGCTATGAACATTGGGGTCCATGTGCTCCTATGCATCAGCATTTCTCTATCCCTTGGGTAAATTCCTAGCAGTGCTATTGCTGGGTACAAAGTCTAAATTTTGAAGTGAAAGGACTAGAGATTTAGTTATCCCTATGTGAAACAATTTCATTTCTCTTGTTTAAATAATGGCAATTAAAAATCAAGATATTAACTGTCAGTATTCTATTATGATGGTTATATGAATATATGTAAGTGTATTGGAATATATAGAACTATACCCAAAAAGCTAAGTTTACTGTATTGTATCTTAGAAAATAATTTTTAAAAATCAAGGCATTAATATGTCAGTAAATTAAAGTGTAAGACACTGAAAATGCTGGATTAGTTTCTTCCTAGCTTCCTAGGTTTGCTGGCATTCCTTGGCATATAGCTCTAAGCTCTGCCTTTGTTGTCATGTGGCATTCTTCCTGTGTTTCTCTGTCTTCACATGGCCATTTTATAGGGATAGCAGTCATATTGGATTAGGGGCCCACCCTACTCCAGTATGACCTCATTTTAACTAATTGTATGTGCAATGACCCTATTTCCAACTAAGGTCACATTCTGAGGAACTGGGGTTTAAGAACTTCAACATACCATTTTTGGAGAGACACAATTCAACTTGTAACAGCTTCTCATACTTATTTCTTGTTGCATAACAGAGTTTCATGTGAATTTTAAACCTTTTTATATTGGATATGGCTTAAATTAGAAATCACCACATTCATTTTATTAGGTAAGCATTATTTCAATTTAATTGATTCACTTTGCATGATTGATTATTTAGTATTTTTAGTATATGTGGAACTTTTTCTGAAAAATGGGTGGTTATTTAAAGGTTAAATCTGTCATTCTTTATGAAAAATAATGACTACAATATAGCACTCAGACTATACATGTATGGATGAACAGATTACTGTGTGATTTTTTTTCATGCATATCATTTATAACTTGTCTTTGGAATAGATAACCCTGAAGGCATATGAACCTTGTCTTAATCTCTTTCTAAACCCCAAATTAATATGGTTTAGGATTAGTGTTTAATATTGGGAATAAGCTACAATCCATTCCAGATCACTTTTATGTGAATTTTCTACCTTGTAGAAATAGGCTTATTTCGTTCCTGATACAGGCAGCATGCTTCTTGGCCACTTTAAGCCTATCATCAAACTAGTATGTCAGGGAAATCACACTCACTTTAATATTAGCTTTAGCATTATATTATATGCTAAATTACTCTAATATTTTTATAATCATATATAGCCAACTGATTAGTTTTTGGTTTTTGGTATTGAAAAAAATTGTTTGCCCCCTTAGAATGTATAACGTAGTATGTAGAATGATATGCTGAAGTTGGTGTTCAGTAAGTGTTTATTGAATAAATGAGTAGGGGCATGTGGGTGGCTCAGTCGGTTGGGTGTTTGACCTCAGTTTAGTGTTGATCTCATGGTTGGTGAGTTCGAGCCCTGAATTGGGCTTGCTGCTGTCAACGTGGAGCCCACTTCAGATCATCTGGCCCCTTTCTCTGCTTCTTCCATGCTCACACTCTCTGTCTTTCTCAAAAATAAATAAACATTAACAAAAATAAATGAGTAAATTGTTATATAACTTTTTAATATTTATGTAGTATGGGCATATTCCTACATTGATTTATATGTAATGGGAGCCTAGGAGATATACGGGAATTTTGTAATTTTTGGATGTTTCTGATTTTTTTAAACATTACATAGATTTAAAAATACCCTTGAAACTTATTATTAACTCATTCTTGATTCATTCATTGAATATTTAGTCACTTGTTTTGTGCAAGGCTCAATAAATAATTATTTACCTGCTTTTAGTGGATATCATTCCAAAATATTTTATATTTTCCCAGCTTCGAGTACAAACCCAAGTTGGACACTGAAACCTAAGCTTCTAAGGTTGCCATGTTTATATAGGTGGGTGATTATAAACTGAGTGGGTACTTGACTCTAAGAGATTCTCTGAAACCTATTTTTGAAAAGTTTTATGTGTACATGTTTTGGTCATTTGCTTTTTTCCTATTAGAATGAAGTGATGATGTATGCAAGGCAGTATAACATTGTTACCTTCTTTAAAAATAGACTATTGAGGGACACCTGGGTGGCTCCATGGGTTGAGTGACCGACTTGAGTTTAGGTCCTGGTGTTGTGGTTTGTGAGTTCAACCCCTGCATCGGGCTTGCTGCTGTCACCCTGTCAGCACAGAGCCTGCTTCAGATCTTCTGTCCCCCTCTCTCTGCCCCTCCTCTGCTTGTGCTCTTTCAAAAATAAATAAACATTTAAAAAAATAGACTATTGAATCAGAAGATGAAATATCCTTAACCCTAGTGATTTTCTTGCCTTAAAAACAGTGGTTTGTATACTTATTATCATTTAGTTCTTAGGGAAATACAAATTAAAACCTAAGGAGATACTGCTACATACACACTAGTATGGCTAGAAATAAGAGACTGACAGTACCAGAACTAGCAACGATGTGGGGCAACTAGGAACTCTCTTGCATTATTGGTAGGGGTGCAAACTGATACAGTTACTTTGAAAAACAGTTTCTTATAGTTAGACACTTAATCATAAGATTCAGCAATCCTATTCCTAGATATTTACTTAGAGAAATGAAAGCATCTGTTCATAAAAAGAATTATACTTGAATATTCAGAGCAGCTTTATTCAGGATAACCCTAAAATGGAAACAAACCAAATACCTGTCTGATGGGTGAATAAATAAACTGTATATCCATACAATGGAATACTATTCAGTAGTAAAAAAGAACAAACTGATAGCCTAGAAGCATGATGAATCTAAAAAGCATTATGCTAAATAAGAGCAGCTAGACTGAAAAGAATACATATAACACAGTTCTGTGTATATGAAATTTTAGAAAGCCCAAAGCTATAGTGATAGAAAGTAGATCATTTGTTTGCTAGGGTATAGGGTAGTGGAGTGTGAGGAAACCTCTTTGGATGTTAGAAATGTTCTATATTATGATCATGGTAGTGGTTACATGACTATTTATTTGTCAAGACTTACTGAATTTCATACATTTGAAGTTGGTAAATTTTATTGAATGTAAATTATACTTCAAAAAATCTGATTTTAGAGGAAAGACTAATGGGTTTCAACCTTGGTTTCACATTAAAATCACCTGGGGAGTTTTTTTTAAATTGATCCATCCAGGACTCACCCTAAATTAATTAAATCAGAATCATTTGAGAAT
This sequence comes from Hyaena hyaena, assembly GCF_003009895.1. Taxonomy (NCBI): domain Eukaryota; kingdom Metazoa; phylum Chordata; class Mammalia; order Carnivora; family Hyaenidae; genus Hyaena; species Hyaena hyaena. Next base: position 1,363,027 of record NW_024081132.1, read on the forward strand.
GAGGATTGAACTTCAGAATTTTAAAAAAGCTCCTTGATAGTTTTATATACAGCCAAGGTTGAAAAACATTGCTATAGAAAAATGATTATCTTTTTTAGTGTTCTCAATGTTTTAAAATTTTCTGTAGGCAATCAAAACAGTAATATTTATTACACAAATGCTACAGACTGTGTCAACTTTCTTTTCTACTGCAATCTGATCTGTTTTACCTATCTTTACGTTAATGGATTGCAAGGAAAATCATTATTCTCTTGTCACTTAAAGATTGTGTGCCTGTGTTTTGGAAAGGTTTTATGCAAAAGTATGTAAATTTTTTGTCACTATCACCATCAAAAGACACTTTTGTAAAGTAATTCCAGCGTATAATTTCTTCATGTTTGTTCACCTATTCACTCATGAAGCATATATTTAACATTTTTTAATGTCCTGTGCAAAATAGAACATATTTCTATATTTAAGGAGTACATAGTTTAGGGTACACATATAAAATAGCATTTAATACAGTGTTTTGTAGTAATAGAGGTAGTTACTATTGAGCCAAAGAGTAGGAAGTGATTAACTGAAGAAGTGGGGATAGCTAGATATATTGCTCTATTTTGATATAATTCCAATTATAAGAAACATTAAAATTATGTCTAATATTATAATAAAGATTGAAAACACTTTATTGCTTGTAAGTTAGATTAACCCTTCATGAAATTTCTTCTCTATTGACATTTCTCTGCCCTGTAATACACTAGTCCATAGTGATTCAAAGGAGTAATCTTGGCAGGCAGGAAGATGACAAAAATATTACCAGAGATTAATCCTTTTTTCTCAGAATAAATTTTACAGATATCTGTCTTTAGAATAGCTTTGTTATCTTCATATAATCCCTTCTTTCCTTCTTCTTCTTTCTTTTTTTTTTTTTTTTTTTTTTTTTATATTGCTTCTGGGGCACTTGGGTGACTCAGCTGTTGAGCATCTCTTGGTTTTGGCTCAGGTCAAGGTCTCATGGTTGTGAGGTTGAACCCAGGCATCAGGCTTTGTACTGGGCGTGGAGCCTGATTGGGGTGCTTTCTCTCCCTGTCTCTCTGTCCTTCTCCTGCTGCATGTGCGCACCTGTGCACATGCACTCTCTCTTTCTCTCTTAAAATGAATGAATGAATGAATGAATGAATGAATGCATAAATAAAAAGTTAAAAAATATTGCTTCTTTTAGGTACAGATGTATGATAGAGCTAATGAGCAAAATGGATTTGGTCTATCTGTTCATTATTGGTGGTCTGTAAGCAACAAGGAAGTGTGTTACATCTTTGAAAACCTTGAAGATAATTATATCGTTTTCCCTATTCATTCATGGTTTTATTGAATGGAAGGCTACAGTATTAATACATTCAGGAAAAGCCAGTCTGTTTTTATTTTGTTTAAATCTGTCAATACCTGATAAACTGACATGACTGGCAAGCATCGCCTATGTACGCTTTTGTTTTTAATATAAAATTCTTCCTTACATTATGGTTCCCTATTATGAAAAAATAATCTTGCTAATTTTTTCTTTCACTCAATATTATATTATACTTTTTGCTATTGTATATATTTGCATCTATCTACCATATATATTATTATATATATTACCTAATGTGATATATGGTATATATTATATGATAATACATATTATTATATATCTGTAGGGACTATGCAGCAGCAGGTAGCCTAAGAATTCTGTCTCTTCAATATGTCTGTTCCATCATCTGTAAATGGACAGAGTGATGATACCAACCCTTGTTTTGAGAGAGTAAATTAATTAATATGTAAAATATTTAGAACAGGACCGAGTACATATTAGGTGCTATAAATATTTGCTATAATTAATGTAGTGCAATTAGTGAGAATATTCTGTATTTGTTACCTTACCTTCTTCAACCTTTTCCCCACCTCTGAGGCCATTTTAATCTGACTTGTGCTTTCATTCACCATATTAAAATTGATCCCTTAAGGTCACCAGTGACCTCATGATTGCCAAACACAGTACCCTTTTTCCAATCTTCATCCTTCATGACCTTTGTATAGAATTTTCTGTAGTTTACTGCACCTTCCTCTTGAAATACTTCTTCCTAGATTTTAGTTTTACTTTACCATTCTGACTTACTTTCTGCCTTCCTTCTTTTTACTCTTATCCGACAAAAATAGGATGTACCTTTTTGCCCCAAGCTTTCTTTTTTTTTTTTTTTAATTTTTTTAAATGTTTTATTTATTTCTAGGCGAGAGAGAGAGACAGCGTGAGCAGGGAAGGGTCAGAGAGAGAGGGAGACACAGACTCTGAAACAGGCTCCAGGCCCTGAGCTGGCAGTCAGCACAGAGCCCGACGCGGGGCTCAAACCCACAAACAGAAAAATCATGACCTAAGCGAAAGTCGGACACTTAACTGACTAAGCCACCCAGGTGCCCCTGCCCCAAGCTTTCTAATTTAACAATCTTATTTATTTCTATAGCTTCTGTTACTTTTTTATAAACATAAGGTAGCATCATATAATGTAGTGGCTTTACTTTTGTTTGAAGCAACTCTACTCATTTTCAAATTAAATCTTAGATGGTATTTCAGTTTTTGCAGCAGAAAAATTAAGTTATTTGGGGCATTGGGGAGGGGCCCACAACTCTATGAAGTTGGCTTGCTGGTGCTTCCTTTTACCTCTGTGGAGCACTTCCAAGTAATAATCTTGGGATTTGAAGTCAGGAGATCCACCTTAGGTGTCTCGTCTGTAAAAGTGTCAGGACTTTGGTGAGATTTTAAATAAACTAATATATGTGGAAGTACTCTATAAATGTCACTGTGCAAATAATATGACTATTAAATCTATGTTGTTGTTTCTCCCTCTGGAATGCAGGGTCAGCAGGCTTATTTGCCTGTTAGACATTTCTGAATGGATACCTTACTAGCCACTGAAAATCAACATGTCTGATAACGGATTAATGTCCAAAATATATTAAGAACTTCTACAACTCAACAATAAAAAACAACCTAATTATGATTTAAAAATGGGCAAAAGAGTTGAATAAATATTTCTCCAAAGAAGATATGCAAATGGCCTATAAGCACATGAGAAGTTGCTTAACATCACTGATCATTAGGGGAATACAAATTAAAACCACAAGGAACATCATTTCCTACCCATTAGTATGGCTCATATAAAAAAATTGAAGAAACCTAGAAAATAACAAGTGTTTTTAAGAATATGGAGAAATTAGAATTTTGTGTATCACTAGTAGGTGTATTAAAGTAGTACAGCTGCTATGGAAAATGGTAAAATATTTTTTAAAATTTAAACATAAAATTACCATATGATCCAGCAATTCTGCTTCTGGGTATATACCAAAAGAATTGACGACAGGAACTTGAGTAGATATTTGTACACTCATATTTACAGCAGCATTAGTCTCAATAACGAAAGGTGGAAGCAACCCAAGTGTCCATTGAAAGATTAATGGATACAGTGGAATACTACATGGCAGTGAGAAAGAATGAAATCTGGCTAGCAACGTGAATGGAACTCGAGGGTGTTATGCTAAGTGAAATAAGTCAGGCAGAGAAGGACAAATACCATATGTTTTTACTCATAAGTGGAACAGGAGAAACTTAACAGAAGACCATGGGGGAGAAGAAGGGGAAAAAAATACTTGGGGAGAGGGAGGGAGGCAAACCATGAGAGACTCTTGAATACTGAGAACAAACTGAGGGCTGCTGGGGGACGGGGAGAGAGGAAGGGGAGTGATGGGCATGGTGGAGGACACTTGTTGGGATGAGCACTGGATGTTATATGGAAACCAACTTGACAATAAACTGAGAAAAAAAAAAGTAAGAAATCCTGATAACATACACAACATAGATGAACCTTGAAGACATTATGCCACTCATAGCTGTATAACCTTGGATGACAAGTTATTTTATTTCTGTGTGCTTCAGTTTCTTCATCTGTAAAATGGAGATACAATACCATCTCAGAACATTTATATCACAGTTAAATGTGATAATGTATTCAAAATCAGCTTGGAATTTCTTAACACATTGTAGTGGTATTGTGAATTTTGGTTCTCTTTCTTTTCTCCTTCCCTGCCTCTTCATAGTTTGTACCTCTGTTCTTAAAAGTGCCATTTGCTTATCTACTTAGTTGAAATTAAACTTTCCTTCCATGTTAGTCCTGTGCATTGATCAGCAGTTGTTTATTGAGTACCTATTGTGTTCTAGGCTGTGGTCTAGCAGCTGAACACAAGGCAGTGAATAAAACAAAGTTCCTGCTTTCATGGAGCATACATTTTAGTGAGGGGACAGACAACATCTTCCATTTTCAGTTTGTGTTTTAATTTGTTACAGGTATTATCTTCCCTTCCAGTCTGCAAGTGCTTACAGGGCAAGGACTGTATCCTGCAATATATTTGACATCCAGCACAATACCTAGTAGGTTTCATAAATGATGTCTTTTTTTTTTTTTTTTTTACAAATAGTTTATTGTCAAGTTGGTTTCCGTGTAACACCCAGTGCTCATCCCCACAAGTGCCCCCCTCCATGCCCATCTCCCCCCCCACACACACCCATCAGTCCTCAGTTTGTTCTCAGCATTCAAGAGTCTCTCATGGTTTGCCTCCCTCCCCCTCCCCCACTATTTGCCCCTTCTCCCCCATGGTCCTTCATTAAGTTCCTTCTAATCCTCCTATATGTGCAAACATATAGTATTTGTCCTTCTCTGCCTGACGTATTTCACTTAGCATAACACCCTCAAGGTCCATCCATGTAGCTACACATGGCCAGATTTCATTCTTTCTCATTGCCTTGTAGTATTCCATCGTATAGATAAACCACATCTTCTTGATCCATTCGTCTGTTGATGGACACTTAGGCTCTTTCCATGTTTTGGCTATTGTTGAAAGTGCTGCTATGGGGGCGCTTGGGTGGTTTAGTCGGTTAAGCGTCCGACTTTTGCTTAGGTCATGATCTTGCGGTTCGTGGGTTTGAGCCCCGCGTCGGGCTCTGTGCTGACTGCCAGCTCAGAGCCTGGAGCCTATTTCAGAGTCTGTGACTCCCTCTCTCTCTGACCCTCCCCTGCTCACGCTGTCTCTCTCTCTCCTAGAAATAAATTTTTAAAAAATATTAAAAAAAAAAAAAGAAAGTGCTGCTATGAACATTGGAGTACATGTGCTCCTATGCATCAGCACTCCTATATCCCTTGGGTAAATTCCAAGGAGTGCTATTGGGGGGTCATAGGGGAGTTCTATTGTTAATTTTTTGAGGAACCTCCACCCTGTTTTCCAGAGGGGCTACACCAGTTTACATTCCCACCAACAGTGTAGGAGGGTGCCCGTTTCTCCACATCCTCGCCAGCATCTAGATTCCTCTGATGTGCTCATTTTAGCCACTCTGATTGGTGTGAGGTGGTATCTAAGTGTGCTTTTGATTGTATTTCCCTGATGAGGAGGGATGCTGAGCATCATTTCAGGTGTCTCTTGGTCAAAATGATGTCTTTTTTAAAAATGTGTATTTATTTTTGAAATGGAGAGAGAGAGAGAGAGCGAGCATGAGCCGGGGAGGGGTAGAGAGAGAGAGAGGGAGACTCAGAATCTGAAGCTGGTTCCAGGCTCTGAGTTGTCAGTACAGAGCCCCATGTGGGGCTAGAATTCGTAAGCTGTAAGATCATGACCTGAGCCGAAGTTGGACGCCCAACCGACTGAGCCACCCAGGCACCTCTCATAAATGATCTTTTAAGAGGTCTTTGTGGAAATGACATATTTGCAGACATTATCTTGTTTATTTCTATGACTTTCATAATAGTGATTTCCAGCATTGGTAAAATACAGAGTCTGTGCTCCATCTTCTAGTAAAATCTAGTAAACAAGGATTGGAATGGGACTTAGGAATCTGTATTTGTGATAAGCTCTCCAGGCTTAAACATTTGGGAACCATTGTTCCAAAGCGTTTAATTAGTACAGTGATTTACATAAAATGTGCTTAGTAGTGTTAGTTGAATTGATTTATTGATTGATTTATACCATAACTTGTTCCAAACCAGATTTGGAACTTATGGGTCAAATAGAATTAAATGGCTAGACTGGATTCAGGGAAGAGTTACATGAAAAAGTCATCAGGCTCAGCAACACTACAATTTGCTGATGTTAGGAAAATTATTAGTATCTATCCTTTTTTATTTTTAAATGCTAGTTCTTTTCTTATTTTTATTTTTATTTATTTCTAGGAGAGAGAGAGAGAGACAGTGTGAGCAGGGGAGGGTCAGAGAGAGAGGGAGACACAGACTCTGAAATAGGCTCCAGGCTCTGAGCTGGCAGTCAGCACAGAGCCCGACGCGGGCTCGAACCCACGAACCGCGAGATCATGACCCAAGTCAGACGCTTAACTGACTAAGCCACCCAGGCGCCCCTTTAAATGCTAGTTCTTAAGTATTTACCCAAAATAATCCTCTACATTTTAATAGGTACATAAGTTTTTGAAAAAGCATTGAAAAATCTAAAAGGATTTAAACTAATTAAAACTGATAATTTCCAAAAGGAAATGTAGTTTAATCTGTATTGCTTGAATTATTTTATGATGAGAACCTATTTATGTATTTCTTCTTTGATAATGTAATTAAATAATAGTATAGTTTATCAGCTGCATTTTTTTTGTTCAGCATTTTTTGCCTTTTTTTGAGACTTCATTTTTTAAAATTTATTTTGATAGAGAGTGCACGTGTGTGCACAGAGAAGGGGAAGAGAGAAGAGGGAGAGAGAGAAACCCAAGCAGGCTCCTCACTGTCAGTGCAGAAACCAAGGAGAGGCTCGAACTCACAAACCATGAGCTCATACCTGAGCTGAAGTCAGATGCTTAACCGGCTGAGCCACCCAAGCCCCCTCATTTTTTGCCTTTTAAATTAACATGAGTTAGAGAAATGTCTTCTTACCTTTATAAACCTGATTTAGTTCAGAAATTCTTAACCTGGCATCTATAAATAGGTTTCAGGGATCTGTGAACTGAAGTTATTTTCAGATTTTACAAATGGATATGGACATTTTCCAAAGAAGACAGTTCATAACTTTCATTGGATACTCAAAGGGATCCATGACTCAAATAAATTCAGGAACCACTAATTGATGCAGAATAATTTGCTTTATTTGATAAAAATTCTGCATTTAATTCTTTTATTGTCTTTGAGCCTTGATGTTTATATTATTGGTAACTGTGATTCTAATAACCTTTCATATTCTACCCATTTTCAGGTTATAAATAGAATAATTATTGTCTTAAAGGTAAACACAGCTCTGGTATTTGCTACTTCTACTAGTTAAATATTTCAGTTTTGGCATCTCTGACATATTCATCTTGTTCTCCTACTTATCTAAATGCTGCTATATAAGTTACTTTTTTGTTTATTTCAGTAGAATGATGGCTTGACATTTTTGTGCTACAGATGGCTGAGGTTTAATTATTTGCACTAGCTGAAATAAAGTAATATCCTATGAGGTTACTGAACAGAGTAGGCCATAGCTACTTCCTTATTGAATTTTTCTATGGAATCAGTGTTTTTTAGATTATATTTCCTGGGAAGTAGACTGAGATGGAGATTTGCTTGCAGAAAGTTTATTGAGGAACAGCACTTGTAATGGAGTAAGGGATGCATGATTTGGAGGGCAGAAAGATTGAACTGATGGAGTTGCCTTAGAGACTTTAGTCAATCTTTTTGGGATGTTTAAAAGTTATTTGGAATTAGATATGAGCTGACCTAAAGGGAGAGGGCATAATATTGGGTGGGGCAGTTTCTGTGGTAGAGATGGAGATGAAACTACATAGTCTCCCTTTCAAGCTGCAGGAAGTGCTTTCAGCAGATGGCTGAAACCAGCTGCTAGTTGGTTCAGGTCTGCCTCAGTTACAGAGAGCTGCTTTACCTGTGGTCACAATCTTCTAGAGGCATCTTACAAATGGCTAAACAAGGTTGGGTAAAGAAGTCCAGCTTTTTCAGCCTAACATCGAGCTCCTTGACAGGCAGTACTTGCCTCAGATAGCTGTACCTGGTTGTCAGGCCTGCATTGCAGTTTGACTTCTTCTCAGTCCTGCTTTTGCCGCCTTTCCTTCAAAAGTATGGATTTCTGTTAAGTGTCTTGAATCTTAAACTCCATCTCACTGCCTGCTTTCAGAGAACTCAACTCCTGGAGCAGTCTGTGGGGGAGAACTTAGCTGTGAGCAGCTAGCATCCTGGAGTTAAAGGAACTCTGCAGACAGAGGAATGAATGCATTGGTTTTGAAGGAAGTATCTGGTCACTGCATTCCTTGTGCCTCTTCGTTTTATTTCATATAGTAAATTTACCCCACATGGGAACAACTTCTCGGTATTCTGTTTTTTCTTTTTCTGAGAACTTACAAGAATAAGATTAGTGGGCTAATTAATTACACCTTCTGCCACTACAGCTAGTCCCCAGATCACAACTGGTACTTACTGTATCCCTCTAATCTCCGTTCTAGATTCTTGGATATCTCTACTTGTCTAGATGGCTTACAAGATGGGATGACTGTCATGACGGAGGGGTCTGAGCCAAGTTATCATGCCCTTTTTAGGCGTTGGCCACTGTACTTGTACATTTATTCTCAAACTGGGTAGGGAAATACCAAGAGATGTCCCAGTGATAACCCAGATGCTAAATGTCATCTACTCCTTTATGTTACTTTTCTTTGTGTTGGTGACTCTATTTTATTTCATAAACACCATGTTGTTAGGGTAGCACATTATATGACATTAAAATCAGGTTTGTTATGTAGGTTTAAAGATCAAATATAACATTGAATTTGTTTTATTAATGTTTCTTTGATATGTTACCAGGGTGCTAATTGCAGAGGTTTACAGATTGTCACCTCTGTGTTGTCACTTGCACATATTATTAATATATCATCAGGATAATTAGCAACAGAAGAACTCATGCAACCAAAATCCCATGTTTTTATTTTAGTGTTTTAGCATAGTTTTATTGAGAACTTTAGTAGTGAGTGGTTTTCTAGCACCTACTCTCTATTACCTATTCATTTAGAGATTAGAATTGAAAAACTGTGACAGAGTTAGAGTATAATTTACTGCAGTTATATGGCCATGTGATAAATATGCCATTTTGCAAACCATCAAGACAGGTTAGCATTGCTGGAAAGTTTTAGTAGGGCAGCTTTGAGCCCTCAGCTGCCTGATGAGGCCTTAAACACCAGGGTGTCAGCATTGTCCCCGAGGAGACTCAGTATTTTGGAACTGGAGGCTCTCATATCAGGCTTTCTTTCTTTCTTTTTTTCTTCACACTTTCAGTAAGATAAAATTCACATGCCACATGCCATACCCATTTAAGGTGTAAAATTAAATTAAGTGGTTTTTAGTGTATTTACAGATGTGGGCTGCCATCAACACAGTCAATTTAAGAACATTTTAATCTCAGAAAAAACCCTGTGTTCTTTAATATCACTTTCTAATCCTCTGACCTCCTTTATACCTAAGTAAACACTACTTTCTGTTCCAATTCCTATTTTGGACATATCATATAAGTGGAATCATATAAAATGTAGTCTTTGTGGGGCATCTGGGTGGCTCAGATAGTTGACTTCTGACTTCAGTTCAGGTCATGATCTCACAGTTCATGAGTTCAAGCCCCACATTGGTCTCACTGCTATCAGTGCAGAACCTGTTTCAGATCCTCTGTCCCCCTCTCTGTTTGCCCCTCCCCCACTTGCACTTTCTCAAAAAAAAAAATGTAGTCTTTTCTGACTGGCTTCTTTTACTCGGCATAATATTTTCAAGGTTCATCTGTGTTGTAGCATGGAACAATATTTTATCCCTTTTTATGGCCAGATAATATTCCATCTTATGGATATACCACATTTTGTTTATCTGTTCACTAGTTGTCATACTTTTTTTTTTTTAGATTTTATTTTTAAGTGATCTCTACACGCAGCGTGGGGCTCGAACTTACAACCCTGAGATCAAGAGTTACATGCTTTACACACTCTCAACAATAGCCAAAACATGGAAAGAGCCTAAGTATCCATCAACTGACGAGAGGGTCAAGAAGATGTGGTTCATCTATACAATGGAATACTACATGGCAATGAGAAAGAATGAAATCTGGCCATGTGTAGCAACATGGATGGAAGTTGAGGGTGTTATGCTGAGTGAAATAAGTCAAGCAGAGAAGGACAGATACCATATGTTTCCACGTATAGGTGGATTAAGAGGAACTTAATGGAAGACCATGGGGGAGAAGAAGGGGGAAAAATAGTTGGAAAGAGGGAGGGAGGCAAACCATGAGAGACTCTTGAATGCTAAGAACAAACTGAGGGCTGATGGGGGTGGGGAGGAGGAGAAGGGGGGTGATGGGCATGGAGGAAGGCACTTGTGGGGATGAGCACAGGGTGTTATGTGGAAACCAACTTGACAATAAACTATTTAGGAAAAAAGCATTAAAAAAAAAATAAATTAAAAAAATAAAAAATAAATTAAAAAAAAGTTACATGCTTTACAGACTGAGCCAGCCACTCGTTGTTATGCTTTTGAATTTCCCGTTTTGTTATGCATAATGGTGACTTGAGAGACAGAGCAAGAATAGGGGAGGGGCAGAGAGAGAGGGAGACACATACTCCGAAGCAGGCTTCAAGCTCTGAGCTGTCAGCATAGAGACTGACTCAGCTTGAATCCACGAACCACGAGATCGTGACCTGAAGTTGATGCTCAACTGACTGAGCCACCCAGGCACCCCTGTTTTAATTTCTTTCGGGAGTAGAATTATTGGGTCATATAGTAACTATGTTTAACTTTTTGAGGAACTTCTAAGTAGTTTTGCCGAGTGGTGTACCATTTTACAATCCCAGTGGCAGTGTATAAGGGTACCAGTTTCTCTATATGCTTGCCAACAGTTATTATCATAACGTTTTGTTATTGCTATCCAAGTGAAGGTGAAGCAGTATTCTGTTGTGGTTGGTTTACATTTGCATTTCATTTCCCTGATGACTAATGATGTTGAGCATTGTTTTATTTGCTTATTGGTCATTTGTATCTCTTGTTTGGAGAAATGACTATTCAGAGTCTTTATCCATTTTTAAATTGGATTATTGTCTTTTGTTGAGTTGTAATAGTGTGCTATTTATTTTAGATACTAATTGCTTATCAGATATGCAAACAAATTCTCCTCTTTTCACTTTGTTGATAATAATTTTTGAAGCACAAAAATTTTGAATTTTGATGAAATATAGTTCATCAAACTATAGAAATATAGTTTTCTTTTTTTTTAATTTTAATGTTTATTTTTGAAGAGGGAGAGCAAGTGCATGAGGGGCAGAGAGAGAGGGAGACACAGAATCGGAAGCAGACTCTAGGCTCTGAGCTATCAGTACAGAGCCCGATGTGGGGCTTGAACTCACAAACCATGAGATCATGACCAGAAATAAAGTCAGACGCTTAACTGACTGAGCCACCCAGGTACCCCTTTAATTTTTTACAAGTTTATTTATTTTGAGAGAGAGTGTGTGTGTGTGAACAGGGGAGGGGCAGAGAGAGAGGGAGAGAGAGAGAATCCCAAGCAGCCTCTGCATTGTTAGCACAGAGACTGATGCGAGGCTCAAACTCATGAACTGGGCTGAAATCAGGAGCCGGATGCTTAACTGCGTGAGCCACCCAGGTGCCCTTATTGTTTGTTTGTTTTGATAGCGTGTCTAAGAAGGTCATGAAGATTTAATCCTGTATTTTTTCCTAAGAGTTTTATAGTTTTAGTTCCATTTTGAGTTGATTTTTGTATGTGGTGTCAGAAAATTCTCAAACTTCATTCTTTTGCATGTGGCTATCCAGTTGTCTCAGCATCATTTGTATAAAAGACTATTCTTTCTCCACTGAATGATTTTGGCACTCCTGCTGAGAATTAGTTGACCATAGGTGAGTTTATTTCTGGACTGTCAGTTCTCTTCCATTGATCTGTGTGTCTGCCCTTATGCCAGTACCACACTGTCTTGATTACTGTTGTTCCATAATAAGTTTTGAAATTGGGAAGCCTGAGTTCCTACTTTGCTCTTTTTCTTTTTTCAGTTTTACTGAGATAATTGACCTAACATAGTACAAGTTTAAGGTGTACAATATGATGATTTGGTATACGTGTTTATTGCAGAGCATTTACCACAGTAGAGTTAGTTAACACATTCGTCACCTGACACAATTAACATTTTGTTATTGTTGTTATGGTGAGAGCATTTGCAACTTTCAAATATACAGTAAAGTATTGTTAATTATTATCATCATTATGTACAGTAGATTCCTGGAGCTTACTCATCTTATAACTGAAAGTTAGTAGCCTTTGACTAATTTTCCCATTTCTACCACCTGAGACTGTGCAACCACCATTCTATTCTTTGTTTCTATGAGTTTGAGGTTTTAATTTTTTATTTCATTTAAATATTTTACTTTTAAGTAATCTCTACATCCACTGTAGTACTTGAACCCACAGCCCCTTGATCAAGAATCATGTGCTCTGCTGACTAAGCCAGCCAGGTGCCCCTTTATTTCAGTGTTTAGGTTCCACATAAAAGTGAGATCATATGGGGGTGCCTGGCTGGCTCAGTCAGAAGATCATGTAACTTTTGATATTGAGGTTCTAAGTTTGAGCCCTGCATTGGATGTAAAGGTTACTAAAAAAATTAAACTTTTAAAAAAATTATTTTTTAATGTTTATTTCTTTTTGAGAGAGAGAAAGAAACAGAGCACAGGTGGGGGAGGGGCAGAGAGAGAGGGAGACACAGAATCCCAAGCAGGCTCCATACTGCACTGTCAGCACAGAGTCGGGTATGGGGCTCAAACTCACAAACTGCAAGATCATGACCTGAGCCGAAGTTGGACGCTTAACGAACTGAACCATCCAGGCACCCCTAAAAAAATTAAACTTAAAAAAAGTGAGATCATATAGTATTTGTCTTTTTCTGATTTATTTTACCTAAATAAATAAATGCCCTCATGACACATCCATCTTGTCACAAATGGCAGGATTTCCTTTATTTATGACTGAATGACATTCTCATACACACATACACACACACACACCACATTTTCTTCATCCATTCATCCCTTGATGGACACTTAGTTAGATTTTTTGCACATCTTGGCTCTTATAAAATACTGCAGTGAACATGGGAATGCAGATATTTCTTTCATATAGTGATTTCATTTCTTTGAGGCCCAGAAGTGGGATTGCTGGGTCATATGGTAGTTCATTTTCTAATTTTTTGAGGAAAGTTCATGCTGTTTTCATTGTGGCTATTCCAGTTGACATTCCTACCAGTAGTGCATCAGAGTGTCCTTTTTTCCACATCCTCAACAGCATTTGTTATCTCTCCCCTTCTCTCTCTTTTTTTTTAAATAATAGCCATTCTAGCAGGTGTGAGATTACATCTCAATGTGGTTTGATTTGCATTTCCCTGATGAAATTGAGTACCTTTTCAGGCGCTTGCCAGTGATTTGTATGTCTTCATTGGAAAAATGTCTATTCATGTCCTCTCCCCATTTTTTAAAAACCTGATTGTTTTTTTGCTGTTCGATAGAATGAGTTCCTTATATATTTTGGATATTAACCCCTTATCTGGTATATGGTTTGCAGATATTCTCTCTCATTCTATAGGTTGCCTTTTCACTTTGTTGCTTTTTTGTTGTGCAGGACATTTTAGTTTCATGTAGTCCCAACTGGTCTATTTTTGTTTTTGTTGTTTATGTTTCCGGTATCCAAAAAAAAAATCATTGCCAAGACCTATGTCAAGGAGCTTTTCCCCTATATTTTCTTCTAGGAGTTTTACAGTTTTGGGTCCTATATATAATTTCTTTAATCCATTTTTTTAAAAAATATTTTTATTTATTTCTAGGGGAGAGTGAGAGAGACAGACAGACAGACAGCATGAGCAGGGGAGGGTCAGAGAGAGAGGGAGATACAGACTCTGAAATAGGCTCCAGGCTCTGAGCTGGCAGTCAGCACAGAGCTCGACACGGGGCTAAAACCCACGAACCACGAGATCATGACCTAAGCGAAAGTCGGACGCTTAACCGACTAAGCCACCCAGGCGCCCCTCTTTAATTCATTTTAAGTTAATTTTTATGAGTGGTACCAAATAGAGGTCCAATTTTTCTTTTGCTTGTGGATATCCAGTTTTCTCAACACCATTATTGAAGAGACTGTCCTTTCCCCATTGAATATTCTTGGTTCCTTTGTCAAATATTAGTTGACCATATTTTTGTGGGTTTATTTCTGACTTCTTGATTCAATTCCATTGGTCTATTTTTATGCAGTACCATACTGTTTTGTTTATCATTGTTCTTCCTTTTAAAAATTATTTTGGCTGTTCTGGTTCCCTTGAGTTTTCATATGAATATTAGGATCAGCTTGTCAGGTTTTACAAAAAAGTCAACGGGGATTTTGATAGGGATTGCACTGAATCTGTAGATCTATGCATATAAGTGGGTACTGCTATTTGTATTAGTTTTCTGTTGCTGCTTAACAAATACCACAAATTTAGTGGATTAAAACAACACAAATTTAATATTTTACAGTTCCAGAGGTCAGAAATCTGAAATTGGTCTTTTTGGACAAAAATCAAGTTGTTGGTCAAATGTCCATTGATAGATAAACGGACAAAGACAATGTGGTAAATATATGCAATGAAATATTACTCAGTCATAAAAAATGTAATCTTGCCATTTGCAACAACGTGGATGGATCTGGAGGGTATTATGTTAAATGAGATAAATCAGACAAAGAAAAATACCGTATTAAATCACTTATATGTGGAATGTAAAAAACAAAATCAACCAATCAACCAAACCAAACATTTTTTTTTTTTTTTTTTTATTTCTAGGAGGGAGAGAGAGACAGCGTGAGCAGGGGAGGGTCAGAGAGAGAGGAAGTCACAGACTGAAACAGGCTCCAGGCTCTGAGCTGGCAGTCAGCACAGAGCCCGACACGGGGCTCGAACCCACGAACCGTGAGATCATGACCTAAGCGAAAGTCGGACGCTTAACTGACTAAGCCACCCAGGCGCCCCTAAACAGATTCTTAAATACAGAGAACAAATGGGTGGTTGCTAGAGGGGAGGTTGGGAGGGTTGGAGATGGGAAAAATAGGCAAAGGGGATTAAGAGTTACACACTTCCAGTTATAAAATAAATAAGTCATAGAGATGAAAAGTATAGAATGGGGCGGGAGGCGCCTAGATGGCTCACTCGGTTGAGTGTTTGACTTCGGTTCAGGTCATGATCTCATGGTTTGTGAGTTCGTGGACCATGTTGGGCTTACTGCTGTCAGCACGGAGCCTGCTTTGAATCCCCTCTCCCCCTCTCTCTCTCACCTGCCCCCACTCATGCTTTCTTTCAAAAATAAATAAAACATTTTTAAAAAGTATAGCATAGGGAATATGGTCAGTAATATTGCAATAATGTTATACAGTGACATATGGTGACTCTACTTATTGTAGTGAACACTGAGTAATGTATAGAATTATTGAATCAATATTGCTATACACTTGACTAATATAGCACTGTATGTTAATTATACTTGAATTTTAAAAAAATGCATTGTTAGCAGAGCTATGTCCCATCTGGAGGCTCTAGGAGAAAGTCTCTTTTCATGTTTTTTTCCAGCTTCTAAAGCCACCTACATTCCTTGGCTCATGGCTCTTTCCTCTGTTTTCATAGCATATCACTGCAACCTCAGCTTCCATTGTCACATTTCCAGTCTCTGACTTTAAGCCTTTTGCCTCCCTGCTACAAGGACACTGTGATTACATTGGCCCTTTCAGATAGTGTGCATATTTAAGAACCTTAACTTAATCATATCTGCAAAGTCCCTTTTGCCATGTTCTGGGGATTAGGATGTGGGCATATTTGAGTGGGGAGCATTATTCTGTCTACCATTCCATTTTAACAATATCCAATCTTCTGATTCATGAACAGAGGATCTTTTCCCACTTATTTGGGTCCCCTTTAACATCTTTCAAATATGTTTGGTAGTTTTCCAACTACTAATCCTGCACTTTCTTGGGTGAACTTACTCCTAAGTATATTATTCTTTTTTATGTTAGTGTAAGTAGAATTGTTTTTTTCTTTTTTTTTCAAGTTTATTTATTTATTTATTTAGAGAGAGAGAGAGCACATGTGCATGAAGAGGGTAGGGGTTAGACAGGAGAAAGATAATCCTAAGCAGGCTCTGCATTGTCAGCATAGAGCCAAACATGGGGCTCGAATTCACAAACTGTGGGATCATGACCTGAATAGCAAAGAGTTCGAAGCTTAACCGACTGAGCCACCCACGTGCCCCTGTAAATGGAATTGTTTTCTTTATTTCATTTCTAGATTGTTCATTGCTAGTAAATATAATTCATTTTTATGTATTGATTTTGTACCTCTAACCTTGTTGAATTCACTTATTAGTTCTGTCAATAGAGATAATTTTTCCTTTCCAATCCGGAATCTGTGGTCCTTATTTTTGTGTGTCACCAAATGGGAGATTTCCTGCTTTTCAGTGAACTTGGAAATACTTAGTCTTTTTTTTTTTTTTTTTTTTTTTTTTTGGTTGAGGAAGAGAGTATGAGCGCCAGTTGGTGAGAGGGGCAGAGGGAAAGAGACAGAGAATCCCAAGCAGGCTCCATGCTCATTGTGGAGCTGCATCCCACAATGCTTGGATTATTACCCCAGCTGAAATCAAGAGCCCAGTGCTCAACTGACTGAGCCACCCAGGCACCCTTGGAAATGCTTTTTAATTTGCTATTATGTTATTAGGAAATGCGGTCCTAAGGAAGCAAGAGTAAGAAAAAAAAGGGAGTGAGACAGAATGAGGGAGAGGTAATATAATTGTGCATTACAGACGTGGTTACCATTTAGTATCAAGTGGTAACTGATTGCTCAGTCTCCCTGAATTGCAGTGTAGAAAAGACAAAGAGTATCCTCTTGGCTCTCATTTCTCATTTAATAAGATTCAGAACTGGGAAATGTTTTGCTATTAGAAGTATATTTTGTGGGTTGCCTGGGTGGCTCGGTCGGTTGGGCATTGGGCTCTTTTTATCAGCTGAGGTAATGATCCCCAGTTTAATTCAGCTCAGGTCATTGGCTCAGGGCTGGTGTTGAGATCAAGTCCTGTCTTGGGCTCCACGCAGAGCATGGAGTTTGCTTGAGATTCACTCTCTCCCTCTCTCTATACCTCTCTCTCTTTCTCAAAATAAATAAATAAGCATTAAAAAATAAAAGTATATTTTGCATTTCCCTCTTTAATTTTAATCATTATTGATTATACAGTTTGGGTTGTAAGGATTGTAGGGTTATAGGAATTGCTCTGTTACTGTTGCTACTCTGCATAGCCTGTGAACTTAGGTATTTTAAATTTCCCTGGTGTATGGTGTGGGTTTTTTCAGTTACAAGATGAGATAAGGGGATTGGCTGTAACTCATACTTTTATTATAATCTGTGACAACTCTTAATGGTTGAAAGCATAAAAAAAGTAAGAACAAAGATTCGTACATTTAAGAAATTCTTCTTCCTTTTTAGTATCATACTCTTCTTTCTTATTATTTTTCTATACTCTTTATTTCCTGGGTAGGTTTTGGGAACATAGGGAATTGTAATTTAGCAAAGTAGTTAATTGTAAGAGCTCTGAAAGTGATACTTGTTCTTCCTCTTTCCTCTTTTCTCTACTTCCTGAACTCTTAACTGTTCTCTCCCTTCTATCTTCCCTTCCTGAAAAATTCAGTCCAAACCTGGGGGAAGCAGAGAGAAAAGGAAGTGAGACAGGGAAGGAGGGAAAGAGGCAGCACCAAGGTGGTGGCAGTCTGAAAGGGACCGTTGGAGCCTAGCAACTTATTCTCAGATGCCCCGTAAAAAATTATTTGGGAATCTAAAAAGTTGGACTCCTAGAATCATAGAGTAGAATGGTGGTTGCCAGAGAGTTGGGGAAAGAGGAGATGTTGGTTGGAGGGTAACAAATTTTCAATTATAAGATGAATAAATTGTTAGAATCTAATGTATGGGTACAGCATATTTATTATAGTTAATAATACTGCCTTGCATACTTGATATTTGCTAATAGATCTTAAGTGTTCTTACCACTCACAAGCATATGCCCACATACACACAAATGGTAATTATATGAAGTGATGGATATGTTAATTAACTTGATAGTGGCAAGCATTTCACAGTGTATATGTATATTAAATCATGTTGTACATCTTAAAAAATCACATTGTACAACCTAAATATATACAGTTGTTATATGTCAATCATACTTAGATAAAGCTGGGAAAAAATATTCCTCCCTTCAAAAAAATTATTTGAGGGGTGCCTGGGTGGCTCAGTTGGTTAAATGTCCAACTTTGGCTCAGGTCATGATCTTGCAGTTTGTGGGTTCAAGCCCTGCGTCAGACTCTGTGCTGCCAGCTCAGAGCCTGGAACCAACTTCAGATTCTGTGTCTCCCTCTCTGATCTTACCCCGCTAGTGTTCTGTCTTTCTCTGTCTCTCAAAAATGAATAAAAAATGTTAAAATATTAAAAAAAATTATTTGAAATGTACATGCAACATTTATGCAAATGTGGGATTGTTTCAAAATAAAAAGAAATAAATTTGATAATTAGTCTTGTGTGAACCTTATATAGTAGTGAGGGCTTCCCCATCATCTATTTGCTTTGAGCTGTTTAAGAGAATATTTTTTGTAGTTACAGGGATAAAAAGTACAGCATAGAGAATATAGTCAGTGGTATTATAATAGCATTGTATGGTGACAGATGGCACCTACATTTATGGTAAGTATAGCATAATGTATAGACTTGTCAAGTTACAGTGTTGTATACTTGAAATTAATGTAACATTGTGTGTCAACTATACTTCAATTTTAAGAAAAGAATATTTTTTGTTTCTCAGCTTATATCTCAAATCTTCAAAGTTATTTGAATAAGAATAATTTTTTAACATTTTAGTTTTATTTCATGTTCATTCTTTTTTAAAGTTTATTTATTTTATGTGTGTGAGAGAGAACAAGTAGGGGAGGGGCAAAGAGAGAGGGAGAGAGAGAATCCCAAGTAGGCTCCATAATGTCAGAGTGGAACCTGACATGGGGCATGATCTCACGAAACGTGAGATCATGACCTGAGCTGAAACCAAGAGTTGCATACTTAACCGACTGAGCCACCCAAGTGCCCCTATTCATGTTCATTCTAAAGATTAAATTATAGACAGTACAAAATCATCATTCATTTTAAATGATAGTTGGTTATTTCTTATTCAAATTATAAGCTGAATTTTAAATTTTAAAAAAAGGTATGTCTTTCCTGGTTGTATAAATTTACAGTCTTCTGATTTTTAAAACTGTGAATATTGGCATTTAATGTAATCTCACATTTTTGCATAACAATAGCAACAACAGCAATATTAATAGCTAATACATAGTGAACATTTACTGTGTGCCAACACTGTGCTACACAGTTAAGATGTTTTAACTCAATTTAACTCTTTAAAAAAAATTTTTTTTAACGTTTTATTTCTGAGAGAGAGAGACAGCGTGAGAAGGGGAAGGTCAGAGAGAGAGGGAGACACAGAATCTGAAACAGGCTCCATGCTCTGAGCTAGCTGTCAACACAGAGCCCGACACGGGGTTCGAACCCATGAAGCGTGAGATCATGACCTGAGCCAAAGTCGGCCACCCAACTTTCTGAGCCACCCAGGCGCCCCTCAATTTAACTCTTATAACAATCTTTTGAGGTATGTGCTAGTATCATCTGAATTTCACAGATTAGGATATGATGCCCACGTAAGCAACCAGGTCCCTATAGCTGGTTAAGTTGTGGAACTGAGGTTAGAATCCAGGCAATCTGGTACCTGTGTTTAAGATCTTAATCATTATACTGTATTCAGTTATACATAGTGAAAAATAAAATGAGCAGTGTAGTCCAAAAGAGTGATTGAGAAGGGCGGGGGGAGGGGGGAAGTGAGTTAAATGGAGACATTATATACAGAAATTATGTTTCCTTTCCTGTTCATAAATAAGAAAATTCAGATGTGTGTGACAAATCTTTATTGCTTTTATTAACACACAGTCTTGCCTTCTGTATTATATCACATCTTTAACGTGCAGACTTTGAAAAAAATTGCTGGTGCTGTACCAGAATAATAATTTTACTGTTGAGCCCAATATATTAAATTAATATAATCATGGGCCTATTATGTATTCATACAAGATTAGCTTTTTCTCCAGGAGTACAAAATTATTTCAATTGGTGATGGTTATAATTTTAACACAAGGAAATAATTCATTTTGCAGTGTAGGTACAAAAATCAAACAGGTAACTTCATAAATGGGGAATATGTTATTGATTTTATTCACCTTATCTTTTTTCTTTTGCCTTTATGATTTACCTATAGCAATTTAGGTTTTCTCAGTTTTTCTTATGTTATGGAATGTGTCAGAAAGCAGTAGGTTTTTACAAAGGAAGAAAAAAAAAGAGGCAGAACATTTGGAAGTTTAACTGAGGAGTGGTTTATAAAACTAACTTTAAGAATGATTTGCATAATGGTTGTAATCTAAATATGTGGCTCTTTGCTAACTGCTGTGTGATCCTAGAGGTCATAGGAAGATTATAAGGTTATATTGTAGGAGAAAAAAGTGTGCAGCAATTTTCGTAGTTTCTTTTGTCGGAGGATAGTTTTCCTAAGAGTTCAACTTCAGGAGATAATGTACCTGAAGTGCTTGTTAAAATATACTGTTCTGTACTGAGATTAGTGGTGACTTTTCTAAGATCATGTGTAGTAAATTTGCTGCAGAACTGTATATTAGCATTTTTTCAGTTTTCTGAATAGTAGAATATTTCATTTTTTTAATAACATTTTGTTTTTAGCTCACTCTAAGTGTGTATTTGGAGTACTAATTTGGCACTGAGTTCTTCAGTTATTACACTGTTGCCTTTAACCAACATGTATGCTTTTTCTTACAACTGAAGTTGACATTTTATCTCATTTTTTGAGCAGATTAATTTTTTGAGAGAAAAATACAACTATTAATATTCATTCAACAAATATGGTCAAATCAGAGTATATGAGTAAAACCTGAACAGGATCCTGTCAGTTCAGCTTCACAACCATTTGGGTTACATTTTGAATCCAGCATTGAATGGATCATCTTTTCTTTATTTTTATTTTGAACATTACATCTGAGTGTACACCTATAAGTATTCTTATAATATGATTTGATTTCCTTCTGAATTTTGGAAGTTACAGATTGGGAGGATTTTAGAAGAATTTTTAGGCTAAAAAATTAATATAGTGGTTTATGATTACTTAGTTATTACTTTTCTCTCTATATATTTTAATATAACTTTTTGTCAAATTGGCTAACATAGTGTGTACAGTGTGCTCTTGGTTTTTGGGGTAGATTTCTGTGGTTCATCACTTGCATATATACCCAGCACTCATCCCAAGTACCCTCCTCAGTGCCCATCACCCATTTTCCCCTCTCCTCCATGCTTCCCCCCATCAACTCTCAGATCTCTCTATTTAAGAATCTCTTATGGTTTACCTCTCTCCCTCTCTGTAACTCTTTTTTTCCCTTCCCTTCCCCCATGGCCTTCTGCTAACTTTCTCAAGTTCCACATATGAGTGAAAACATATGGTATCTGTTTTTCTCTGACTTATTTCACTTAGCATAATACCTTCCACTTCCATCCACGTTGCTGCAAATGGCATGATTTCATTCTTTCTCATTGCCAAGTAGTATTCCATTGTATATATGAACCCCATCTTCTTTATCCATTCATTTGATGGACATTTAGGCTCTTTCGATAATTTGGCTATTGTTGAAAGTACTGCTATAAACATTGGGGTACATGTGCCCCTCTGAATCAACACTCCTTATATCCTTTGGATAAACTCCTGGTAGTTCTATTGCTGGGTCATAGGGTAGTTCTATTTTTAATTTTTTGAGGAAACTGCATACTGTTTTCCAGAGCAGCTGCACCAGTTTGCATTCCCACCAACAGTGCAAGAGGGTTCCCTTTACTCCACATCCTCCCTAACATCTGTTGTTTCCTGAGTTGTTAATTTTAACCACAATGACTGGTGTGAGGTGGTATCTCAGTGTGGTTTTGATTTGTATTTCCCTGATGATGAGTGACACGGAGCATCTTTTCATGTGTCTATTGGCCATCAGGATGTCTTATTTGGAAAATTGTCTATTCATGTCTTCTGCCCCCTTTTTCACTGGATTGTTTGGTTTTTGGGTGTTGGGTTTGGTAGGTTCTTTATAGGTTTTTTGATACTAACCCTTTATCCAATATGTCATTTGCAAATATCTTTTCTCATTCTGTCAGTTGCCCTTTAGTTTTCTGATTGTTTCCTTTGCATTGCAGTAGCTTTTTATCTTGATGAGGTCCCAGTCGTTCATTTTGGCTTTTAATTCCGTTGCCTTTGGAGATGTGTAAAGCAAGAAATTGCTGCAGCTGAGGTAAAAGAGGTTGTTGCCTGCTTTCTCCCCTAGGGTTTTGATAGTTTCCTGTCTTACATTTAGGTCTTTCATCCATTTTTTAGTTTATTTTTGTGTATGGTGTAAGAAAGTGATCTAGTTTCATTCTTCTGCATGTCACTGTTCAGTTCTCCCAGCACCATTTGCTAAAGAGATTGTCTTTTTTCCATTGGATATTCTTTCCTGCTTTGTCAGAGATTAGTTGGCCATACATTTGTGGGTCCAATTCTGAGTTCTCTATTCTGTTCCATTGGTCTATATGTCTGTTTTTATGCCAATACCATACTGTCTTGATGGATTACAGCTTAAAAAAATTTTTTTTAATCTTCACTTATTTTTGAGAGAGAGAATGAGAGAGAGAGAGAACGAGCAAACAGGGGAGGGGCAGAGAGAGAGAGGCAGAAACAGAATTAGAAGCAGGCTCCAGGCTCTAAGCTGTCAGCACAAAGCTTGACACAGGTCTTAAACCCATGGACCATGAGACCGTAACCTTAGGTGAAGTCGGATGCTTAACTGACTGAGTCACCTAGGTGCCCTAAAAGATTACAGCTTTGTAGTAGAGGCTAAATTCTGGGATTGTGATGCCTCCTGCTTTGGTTTTCTTTTTCAATATTACTTTGGCTATTCGGGGTCTTTTGTGGTTCCATACAAATTTTAGGATTGTTTGTTCCAGCTTTGAGAAGATTGCTGGTGCAATTTTGATTGGGATTGCATTGAATGTGTAGATTGCTTTGGGTAGAATTGACATTTTTTAGAAAATGTTTTATTTATTTCTAGGAGAGAGAGACAGTGTGAGCAGGGGAGGGTCAGAGAGAGAGGGAGACACAGAATCTGAAACAGGCTCCAGGCTCTGAGCTGGCAGTCAGCACAGAGAGAGAGAGACAGCATGAGCAGGGGAGGGTCAGAGAGAGAGGGAGACACAGAATCTGAAACAGGCTCCAGGCTCTGAGCTGGCAGTCAGCACAGAGAGAGAGAGACAGCATGAGCAGGGGAGGGTCAGAGAGAGAGGGAGACACAGAATCTGAAACAGGCTCCAGGCTCTGAGCTGGCAGTCAGCACAGAGCCCAACGCGGGGCTCGAACCCACGAACTGCGAGATCGTGACCTAAGTGAAAGTCGGATGCTTAACTGACTAAGCCACCCAGGCGCCCCAAGGGTAGAATTGACATTTTAACAATATTAATTCTTCTAATCCATGAGCATGGAATGTTTTTCCATTTCTTTGTATCTTCTTCAGTTTCCTTCATAAGTTTTTATAGTTTTTAGCATATAAATCTTTTACATCTTTGGTTAGGTTTATTCCTAGGTATTTTATGGTTTTTTGTGCAGTTGTGAATGGGATCAGTTTCTTGATTTCTTTCTGTTGCTTCATTATTGGTGTTTAGAAATGCAACTGATTTCTGTACATTGATTTTGTACCCTGCAGCTTTGCTGAATTCATGTATCAGTTCTAGCAACCTTTTGGTGGAGTCTTTTGTGTTTTCCATGTAGAGTATCATGTCATCTGTGAAAAGTGAAAGTTTGATATCTTCTTTGCTAATTTTGATGCCTTTTATTTCATCTTGTTATCTGATTGCTGATGCTAGGACTTGCAACACTATGTTAAACAACAGTGGTGAGAGTGGATATCTCTGTTGTATTCCTCATCTCAGGGGGAAAGCTCTGTTTTTCCCTATTGAGGATGATATTAGCTGTAGGCTTTTCATATATGGCTTTTATGATGTTTAGGTATGTTCCTTCTATCCTAGCTTTCTTGAGGGATTTTATTAAGAAAGGATGCTGTATTTTGTCAAATGCTTTTTCTGCATCTATTGACAGTATCATATATGGTTCTTATCTTTTCCTTTATTAATGTGATGTATCACACTGGTTGATTGCGAATATTGAACCAGCCCTGCAGCCCAGGAGTGAATTCCTCTTGATCATGGTGAATAATTCTTTTTATATGCTGTTGAATTCTATTTGGCTTATGATTGTTTAAAGCAGCAGGTGAGTGAAAAAGGTAAAGTGTTACTTGAATAGCCTCATTTAAATCTCATGTATCTTTACCTTTTAACGTCAGAAACAATTAGAGTTCCAAATGTGTAAAGATTTTGCTAAAATAATTTGCTGGCCATTTTAAATTTCTTTTAAAGTATATTTGTTGAATTACTCATAACAAAAATTGGTTACAGTGATATTATATTCCATACAGTATTCCCTCAGTATTTTTCTAGCTATAGTGTTGGTTAATGTTCATTCTCACAAAGCTTATTAGATCATACTTTATTTCCTTATAATGAAACTTTTGCCCTTTTGTGATTCTTATGAGGTTGTGGAATATATTAATATATATGACCTTCTATCTTATGAAAATAGACTTAGCTATTTCCGTAAGATATGTAGTAGTCAGCAGAGCTTCAGCAAGAGAGGCTTTCACACTGTTGATAGGTTGTGAAACTGTTCAGTGGATTTTGGTTTGAGAGACAAGATCTGTTTTAAGTTAATCTTTGTGAGTTACAAGCTGTTGTAGACAATTCAAATTCAAGTGACCTTCTACCCTTAGAAGAAAGAAATACTATACATTAAGTTTGAGTCTTAGTTGCTATGATATAGTCCTAGAGCTTGTTGAAAAAAGCAATAGAGGAAGGTATTTGGCATTTTAATAAATATTTTCTAATGTTTATTTATTCTGAGGGGGTGTGGGGCAGAGAGAGAGGGAGAGAGAGAGAATTCCAAGCAGGCATGGACAGTGCAGTGCCACCAACATGGGGCTCAAACTAACAAATTGTGAGATCATGACATGAGCCGAAATCAAGAGTCAGATATTTAACCAAGTGAGCCACCCAGGTGCCCTGACATTTTATTAATTTTTTAAAGAAAGCTTAATTTTAGGGAATAGAAATGTATATATAGGAACATGGGCTATTCTGGAAGGCAACATGGAGTAGTTGTTCTATCAGCAGAATTTTTCAGTATCTGATATAACAGTTAATTGTTTGAATAAATCCTTGTGTTGGAATTCCTTAGTTCTACACTCTTAAATATGTTTTTTTTCCAAAAAATTATATCTAGAGAAGATATGAAAAACTAGAGATTTCTAAAAGAAACCAGATTACTGTGTTGTGAGATAAATTTAATTACATTTTTAATAATCATGAAATAATGTAAATTTAATACTGTGTTAATATTGGTAATTCTCCAATTACTTTAATTTAATATGTTGTTTCATGGTCTTTGAGTGTATAATATGTATTTCTAAAATTAAAATTGTCCTCTAATTTATGTACCTGCCTATTCTTAGGACTTCAATATTTACTTCCCAAATGTGATTCACTCTATTTTTTTTTTATTTTTTACAAATAGTTTATTGTCAACTTGGTTTCCATATAACACCCAGTGCTCATCCCAACAAGTGCCCTCCTCCATGCACATCTCCCCTCTCCCCCCCACACCCATCAGTCCTCAGTTTTTTCTCACTACTCAAGAGTCTTTCATGGTTTGCCTCTCTCCCTCTCCCCCACTATTTCTCCCATTCTTCTCCCCCATGGTCCTCCGTTAAGTTCCTCCTAATCCTCCTATACGTGCAAACATATGGTATTTGTCATTCTCTGCCTGACTTATTTCACTCAACATAACACCCTCAAGGTCCATCCATGTTGCTACACATGGCCAGATTTCATTATTTCTCATTGCCATGTAGTATACCATAGTATAGATAAACCAAATCTTCTTGATCCATTCATCTATTGATGGACACTTAGGCTCTTTCCATGTTTTGGCTATTGTTGAGAGTGCTGCTATGAACATTGGGGTACATGTGCTCCTATGCATCAGCCAGCATTCCTGTATCCCTTGGGTAAATTCCTAGCAGTGCTATTGCTGGGTCATAGGGGAGTTCTATTGTTAACTTTTTGAGGAACCTCCACCCTGTTTTCCAGAGGGGCTGTACCAGTTTACATTCCCACCAACAGTGTAGTAGGGTGCCCATTTCTCCACATCCTCGCCAGTATCTAGAGTTCTCTGATTTGCTCATTTTAGCCACTCTGACTGGTGGTGATTCACTGTGTTTTGAGTGAAGGGGGAGGGATTATGATTAATCCCATTACGGTTGGGGATTCAAAAAGAATTATTTTTTCAAATAGTTCAAATAGCTTATCTTTTATTTAAAAAATTACGCCCTCCACTGGGTGTTATGTGGAAACTAATTTGACAATAAACTATTTGTAAAAAAATAAAAGAAAATTAAAATTAAAATTAAAAAATTTAATTCTATATTCTAATTACAATTATTAACTCCCCCCAAAAAAATTACGCTCTCTAATTACAACAATATGTAAAAATTCAGAGAAAAAAATGTAAAAGTCATTTGAACATCTTTCCGGACAGCTTTCTCAGTGTACAGGCACAGAATTTTATATAAATAGGTTCATAATAGCATGTGCAACATTTGAATTGTTTTAGGTTATTTGTTTATAAAATGAAATAAAACAGTGTACATACACATATGTGTATACACACATAGATATTGCTGAGTTTTGGTATTTAAGTTTAGAGGAATAATGTTAAATGTGGGGAGATTAAAACCTGCTGATGCTTATATGTGTATTATAGGTTTTAGTAAGTTTCTAAAATTCATTGCATACTGTACATTAAGATTGGTGACATGGGAAATGCTAAAGAAAGTATTCAGATCCTACAATCTAACACAGATTATCAGTACAGTAGAAGTTTTCTCATTAACTTATTCATTTATTCAGCAATATGAGTTGAATTAGTTGAGACTATATATTAAATTTGTGTTGTGGGCTGAACTATAGGTAGTTAGGGATATAAAGATAGAATGATTTGTATTTGTTGGTAGTAGGGAATTGTTGGGGGTACCTGATTAGAAAAGTGACAAAATTAGATATGTTAGGAAAATTAATCTGGTAGTTCTTGTCATTTGAGTCAAATAAAAAGAGACAGTATAGCCTGGTGATAAGATTAGAGTTCAAATTCCAACTGTGTGTGTCACTAGCTACTTGGTCTTGACTAAGTACATATCTTCTTTATAAAGGCAACAACATCCTTGTCTCTAATATGGGGTCATAATTCCTGCCTCTTAGAGTTGTTGTAAGGACATTTAATCAGAGGTTACAATATGCCAGGCCCTGTGCTAAATGTTTCCAAGCATTATCTCATTTATATATTTCCTTACCTACTTATATGATTGGATTTTGAAGAAGTAGAGGAATTTTTCAGATGCTAATGGAGTAGGGAAAGGAATGTAAGAACATTCCAAGAAGAAGGAACTAGATGTATAGCTTGCAAGTATAAGAGAATGTGTGAGAGAACATGGTGTGTTTGAGAAATGATCAGCATGTCTGTGAAGGAAAAAGCAGCACAGAGAGATAGGAGTTGAGAGTGGAAATTTAGCTTTAGCTCAGATGATCAAGGGTCTGCGTTCTAAGGAGTTTGGGTTTTCTCCTGTAAAAACAGGCTGCACAGATTCAGTTGTTTATGGTGAACCAAGCAGGTAAGGTGAATGAGTGAGTTGGACTGAGTTAAGGACTGTGGTAAATTGGAAATCTCAAATCATACAAGCCCTGTCTTACCTAGATATTATTTCTCCTGTTCCAGCTGAGTTTTGCTGTATGGAAATTTGGGCTGAGTATTGCTAAATTTTCTAATTTTTAAAAATGAAATTAGATATCCTTCCTATATCAAACCTTCCTATTTTCAAAATACCTGCGTATGGAGAAAAACCTGCATCCTTGTTCTTTATTTAAGTCATGGACTGTCAGTTTATAGCTTCTGCTGTAGATAGCTGGGAAGCCATACTGGCTTTTTAATGTTTATTTATTTTTGAGAGAAAGAGAGAGACAGAGTATGAACAGGCAAGGGGTAGAGAGAGAGGGAGATACAGAATCTGAATCAGGCTCCAGGCTCTGAGCTGTGAGCACAGAGCCTGACATGAAGCTTGAACTCACAAACTGAGATCATGACCTGAGCCGAAGTTAGATGCTTGACTTACTGAACCACCCAGGCACCCCCATACTGGCTTTTTAATAACAAGGATAATTGACATGGCTAGATTTTGAGATAGATCATTCTCATCTTAGAGCAAAAGTTGACTTGGTGAGAATAATGAATGAATGTAGACTGGCTATCGTAACAGATAGAAAATATGAGAGAAGAGGAGTGGCTAACTTAAGGCAGTGGCATTAGGGGTAAAAGAGAGGGTGGGAGATTAATTGAAGACAGAATTTGAATGCAGTGCTTCCCAGGATTTTCCCTTTCATGGACTACTATGGATTTACAGTTTGGAAAGATTTATGCCTGCAAGCAAGCTATACTTATTAGTAATCATATTACTATAAAAATTTAATTGTCAATTATAGGTTCCTGTAGGCACCAGGTGACTAGTGCATACTGCATTGAGTTGTGCAATTCTAGTTCATAGTAAAAAAACAAAACACAACAAAAATAAAACACCCAAACCCTGTAATTGTAATTTGCTTTTGCAACCTTACTGTAAGTATAATCACAATAGAGGAAAGTGAATGTGTACAATTCTTTAAAAAATTTTTTTTGTTTATTAATTTTTGAGAGAGAGAGACAGAGCACGAGCTGGAGAGGGGCAGAAAGAGAGACACAGAACCCAAAGCAGGCTCCAGGCTCTGCTCTGAGCTGTCAGCACAGAGCCCGATGCACGGTTTGAACCCATGAGCCGTGAGATCATGACCTGAGTTTAAGTCGGAGGCTTAACCAACTGAGCCACCCCAGGGCCCCTAATGTGTACAATTCTTAATTATTACTCAGATTAAATCTAGCTAGACAAGGAAAAATAAATCACTCAGTAGTTTGACAGGCCATAATATACTTTGAATCAGGAAAATACCCATTTTCTAAACAATTCATTATATCACTCTTAAACATTTTGGTCCCAGGATCCCTTTACATTGTTAAAAATTACTGAGGTCTCCCAAAGAACATTTGCTTATGTGGGTCATATCTATTAATATTTACCATATTAGAAATTAAAATTTAAGTGAGGGACCTGCTTTGGAGTTAGATCCCTCCAAAAAAGTGACATTTAGGTTGAGATCTGAAGAATGCAAAATATAAAATCTGTCAGTGTTTCCAGTGAGTTTGAGAAATGAATCATAATCATTTCTTAGTACCTCTCCAAATTGGAAAATGTGAAGCCCAGACTAGTCACAGAAACTTAAGGAAAACTTGATTAACATACTTTAACAACAACAGTAATAAATAACTAATATTTACTGATGACTTACTCTATGCTAAAAGTATTCTGTACTGGGTGCCTGGGTGGCTTAGTTGGTTGAGCATCCCACTCTTGATTTCAGCTCAGGTCATGGTTATGGAATTGAGCCCTGCGTTGGGCTTCATGCTGAGCATGGAGCCTACTTAAGATTCTCTCTCTCGTTCTCTCTCTGTCTCTTTCCTCTCCCCTGCTTACACACATGCCCTCTCTCTCTCAAAAAATAAAAAAGTATTCTGTGCTAAGGGCTTTATAAGCTTTTATCATTTATAAGCTTTTAATCCTCATAGCAATGATATGAACTACATATATTATTATCCCCATTTTACAAATGAAAGAAATGAGATTTGACTAGTAAATTAAAGGGACAGAACTTGGATCCAGAATTTGAAATTTTTTATAACAACAAATAAATACAGGAAAAGCAAATAATAGAGTAAGTTGTGCACTGTATAGTAACTCTTATTTGTAGTAATTACTGTAACTTACACTAACTTATTTATAGTAAGTTATTGGTACAACTCACACTTAAAAATATTAACATGTTGAAATAATTCCGTAAAAATGTTTTTGGATTAAACCTATTTTTATGTTTTTTTTTTTTAAGTAACAGATGAAATACAACTAACTGGTATAGATAGCAGTCAGTACAGTTGTATTTGCAATAGCATGTCATTTAAATATTCCATGTGCTATATAGCAGATGACTGTTGTTAGCACAACAAGATTTGAATTTTTCCCCTTTTCCCTTTCAGTTTCACCTCCCGATGAATTTCGTTTGATTTGATTACTTATAGATTCAGATTTATTTTGAATATGTTACTGAACTAGAATAAAAGAAAGATGTGTTACTCTTCCCCCAAGAACCCTTATTCTTTGTGGTCTCCACTATTGCAATGATTTTTACCATTGTGAAAATTCAAA
This sequence comes from Hyaena hyaena, assembly GCF_003009895.1. NCBI lineage: Eukaryota > Metazoa > Chordata > Mammalia > Carnivora > Hyaenidae > Hyaena > Hyaena hyaena. The sequence goes on from NW_024081132.1 coordinate 1,393,699, forward strand.
TTTTTATAGAGTTTTATAGTGTAAAAATTGCAGTTCAGTTCTTTAAGGCAGCAACTGCCATATTATCATAAAACTAAAATCAGAAAAGAACAGAATAAACATTTATTGAATACTTTTTGTATGCCAGATACATTGAAATCCATTGTCTAAATCATTACAACAACCCTATAGACATATTATCTCCATTTTGCAGATAGGAAAAAAAAGTCCCTCCCCCAATTAAATGCCTCATTCACATTTCTACAGCTAGTTATAGGTAGATCCAGGATTTAAATCCAAATATATTTGATTTAAAACAGAGAAGTTCTGTAACATTACTGAAAAACTATAAGCAATTCAGTCAATAAATAATTGTCACTTGGGAGATAATATCTGCCAAACGTATGTTTGACAAAAGATTGGTTTTAAGATATATAAAGAACTTTTGCAACTGGATAATAAAAAGACAAGCAACCAAATATAATGTGGGCAGAATATGTAAACAAATACATCACAGAAATTTATATACAAATGGCTAATAAACACATTAAAAAACACTTAATGTCATTAATCATCCGGGAAATGTAAATTAAAATCACAGTGAAATATTACTGAATTTCTGCTAGCATAGCTAAAATTAAAAAGTCAAATATAGGCAAGAATGTAGAGCAATCAAGAAGTCTTTTTTTTGTTTGTTTTTTTACAAATAGTTTATTGTCAAGTTGGTTTCCATATAACACCCAGTGCTCATCCCAACAAGTGCCCTCCTCCATCCCCATTTCCCCCCTACCCCCACACCCATCAGTCCTCAGTTTGTTCTCAGCATTTAAGAGTCTCTCATGGTTTGCCTTTCTCCCTCTCCCCCACTATTTCTCCCATTCTTCTCCCCCATGGTCCTCCGTTAAGTTCCTCCTAATCCTCCTATACATGCAAACATATGATATTTGTCCTTCTCTACCTGACTTATTTCACTCAGCATAACACCCTCAAGGTCCATCCATGTTGCTACACATGCCAGATTTTATTCTTTCTCATTGCCATGTAGTATTCCATGGTATAGATAAACCACATCTTCTTGATCCATTCATCCGTTGATGGACACTTAGGCTCTTTCCATGTTTTGGCTATTGTTGAGAGTGCTGCTGTGAACATTGGGGTACATGTGCCCCTATGCATCAGCACTCCTATATCCCTTGGGTAAATTCCTAGCAGTGCTATTGCTGGGTAATAGGGGAGTTCTATTGTTAATTTTTTGAGGAACCTCCACCCTGTTTTCCAGAGGGGCTGCACCAGTTTACATTCCCACCAACAGTGTAGGAGGGTGCCCGTTTCTCCACATTCTCTCCAGCATCTAGAGTCCTCTGATTTGCTCATTTTAGCCACTCTGGCTGGTGTGAGGTGGTATCTCAGTGTGGTTTTGATTTGTATTTCCCTAATGAGGAGGGATGCTGAGCATTGTTTCATGTGTCTGTCCTCTTTGGAGAAGTGTCTGTTCATATCTTCTGCCCATTTCTTCACTGGACTATTTGTTTTTCAGGTGTGGAGTTTGGTGAGTTCCTTATAGATTTTGGATACTAGCCCTTTATCTGATATGTCATTTGCAACTATCTTTTCCCATTCAGTGGGTTGCCTATTAGTTTTATGGAATGTTTCCTTTGCCGTGCAGAAGCTTTTAATCTTAATGAGGTCCTAATAGTTTATTTTTGCTCTTGATTCCCTTGATTTTTGGGATGTGTCAAGTAAGAAATTGCTGCGGTGGAAGTCAAGGAGGTTGTTTCCTGCTTTCTTCTCTAGGGTTTTTTGATGGTTTCCTGTCTCACATTCAGGTCCTTTATCCACGTTGAGTTTATTTTTGTGTATGGTGTTAGAAAATGATCTAGTTTCGTTCTTCTGCATGTTTCTGTCCAGTTCTCCCAGCACCGTCTTGTTAAAGAGGCTGTCTTTTTTCTATTGGATACTCTTTCCGGCTTTGTCAGAGATTAGTTGGCTGTATACTTTTGGGTCCGGTTCTGAGTTCTCAATTCTATTCCACTGGTCTATGTGTCTGTTTTTGTGCCAATACCATACTGTCTTGATGATGACAGCTTTGTAGTAGAGGCTAAAGTCTGGGATGGTGATACCTCCCATTTTGGTTTTCTTCTTTGATATTCCTTTGGCTATTCGGGGTCTTTTGTGATTCCATACACATTTTAGGATAGTTTGTTCTAGGTTTGAGAAGAATGCTGGTGCAATTTTGATTGGGATTGCATTGAATGTGTAGATTGCTTTGGGTAATAATGACATTTTAACTATATTTATTCTTCCAATCCATGAGCATGGAATGTTTTGCCATTTCTTTGTGTCTTCTTCAATTTCTTTCATAAGTTTTCTATAGTTTTCATCATATAGATCTCTTATATCCTTGGTTAGGTTTATTCTTAGATACTTTATGGTTTTTTGTGCAATTGTGAATGGGATCAGTTTCTTGATTTCTCTTTCTGTTGCTTCATTGTTGGTGTATAAGAATGCAACCGATTTCTGCACGTTGATTTTGTACTCTTCAACTTTGCTGAATTCATGGATCAGCTCTAGTAGGCTTCTGGTGGAGTCTGTCAGGTTTTCTATGTAGAGTATCATGAGTATCATGTCATCTGCGAAAAGTGAAAGTTTGACTTCTTCTTTGTCAATTCTGATGCCTTTTATTTCCTTTTGTTGTCTGATGGCGGATGCTAGGACTTCCAGCACTATGTGAAACAACAGTGGTGAGAGTGGACATCCCTGTCATGTTCCTCATCTCAGGGGGAAAGCTCTCAGTTTTTCCCCGTTGAGGATGATGTTAGCTGAAGGCTTCTCATAGATGGCTTTGATGATGTTTAAGTAGGTTCCTTCTATCCCAACTTTCTCGAGAGTCTTTATTAAGAAGGGATGCTGTATTTTGTCAAATGCTTTTTCTGCATCTATTGACAGGATCATATGGTTTTTATCTTTTCTTTTATTGATATGATGTATCACATTGATTGATTTGCGAATGTTGAACCAGCCCTGTAACCCAGGAATGAATCCCACTTGATCTTGGTGGATGATTCTTTTGATATGCTGCTGGATTCGATTTGCAAGGATCTTGTTGAGAATTTTTGCATCCGTATTCATCAAGGATATTGGCCTATAGTTCTCTTTTTTTGTTGGATCTCTGTCTGGCTTGGGAATCAGAGTGATGCTGGCTTCATAAAATGAGTCCGGGAGTTTTCCTTCGACTTCTATTTTTTGGAATAGCTTGAGAAGAATTGGGATTAATTCTGTTTTAAATGTCTGGTAGAATTCCCCAGGGAAACCATCAGGTCCAGGGCTCTTATTTGTTGGGAGATTTTTGATCACTGATTCGATTTCTTCACTCGTTATGGGTCTGTTCAGGTTTTCTATTTCTTCCCGTGTGAATTTTGGTAGTGAGTGTGTGTTTAGGAATTTGTCCATTTCTTCTAAGTTGTCCAATTTGTTGGCATATAATTTTTCATAGTATTCCCTGATAATTGCTTGTATTTCTGAGGGGTTGGTTGTAATAAGTCCATTTTCATTCATAATTTTGTCTATTTGGGTGCTCTCTCTTTTCTTTTTGATAAGCCTGGCTAGAGGTTTGTCAATTTTGTTTACTTTTTCAAAAAACCAACTCTTGGTTTCATTGATCTGTTCAATTGTTTCTTTGGTCTCTATGTTGTTTATTTCTGCTCTAATTTTTACTATTTCTCTTCTTCTACTGGGTTTAGGGCGTTCTTGTTGCTCTGCCTCTAGCTCCTTTAGGTGAGCTGTTAGATTTTGGACTTGTGCTTTTTCTAATCTCTTGAAATAGGCCTGGAGAGCAATGTACTTTCCTCTTAGGACTGCCTTGGCCGCATCCCATAGATTTTGAATTGTTGTGTTTTCATTTTCATTTGTTTCCATATATTTTTTAATTTCCTCTCTAATTGCCTGATTGGCCCATTCATTCTTTAGAAGGGTGTTCTTTAACCTCCATGTTTTTGGCGGTTTTCCAGACTTCTTCCTGTAATTGATTTCAAGTTTCAAAGCATTGTGATCTGACAGTGTGCATGGTATGATCTCTATTCTTTTATATTTATTGAGGGCTGCTTTATGTCCCAGTATGTGATCTATCTTGGAGAATGTGCCATGCGCACTTGAGAAGAAAGTAAATTCCCTGGCCTCAGGATGTAAAGTTCTAAATATATCCGTCAGATCCATCTGGTCCAATGTGTCTTTCAAGTCCATTATTTCTTTAGTGATTTTCTGTCTGGTTGACCTATCCATTGCTGTAAGCGGAGTATTAAAGTCCCCTGCTATTAGCACATTCTTATCTATAAGCTTGTTTCTGTTTGTGATTAATTGTTTTAGATATTTAGGTGCTCCCATATTCGGTGCGTAGACATTTATGATTGTTAGTTCTTCCTGATGGATGGACCCTGTAATTATTATGTAGTGCCCTTCTTCATCTCTTGTGATTGTCTTTAATTTAAAGTCCAGTTTGTCTGATATAAGTATCGCTACTCCGGCTTTCTTTTGATTTCCTGTAGCATGATATATATTTCTCCATCCCCTTACTTTTAATCTGAAGGTATCTTCCCGTCTAAAATGAGTTTCTTGTAGACAGCATATTGATGGATTTTGTTTTTTAATCCATTCTGCTACCCTATGTCTTTTGATTGGAGCATTCAGCCCATTTACATTCAGTGTTATTATTGAAATATGTGGGTTTAGAGTCTTTGTATCTTTTGTAGGGTTCATGTTTGTGGTGGTGTCTCTGGTATCTTTGTTCCTTGCAACCTTTCCTTCAGAGCATCCCCCTCAGGATTTCTTGTAGGGCTGGTTTAGTGGTGACAAATTCTTTCAGTTTTTGTTTATTTGGAAAGACTTTTATCTCTCCTTCAATTCTGAATGACAGGCTTGCTGGATAGAGGATTCTTGGTTGCATATTTTTTCCATTCATCACATTGATGATCTCCTGCCATTCCTTTCTGGCCTGCGAAGTTTCATTAGATAGGTCTGTCACCACTCTGATAGGTTTTCTTTTGAATGTTAGGGCCCTTTGCTCCCTAGCTGCTTTCAAAATTCTCTCTATGTCCTTATATTTTGCCAGTTTCACTATGATATGTCATGCAGATGGTCGATTCAGGTTACATCTGTGCCTCTTGAATTTCAATTTCTACTTCCCTCTCCAGGTTGGGGAAGTTCTCTGCTATAATTTGTTCCAGGACACCTTCAGCACCTTTCCCTCTCTCTTTCTTTTCTGGAATTCCTATGATACGGATATTGTTCTGTTTGATTGTATCGCTGAGCTCTCAAACTCTTCTTTCATGTTCCTGGATCAGCTTATATCTCTTTTTCTCAGTTTCTTCTTTTTCTATGATAGTGTCTTCTAAATCACTTATTCTCCTTTCTGTCTCTTCAGTCTGTGCATTGGACACCTCCAGTTTATTATGTATCTCATTTATCCCATTTTTTAATTCACCATAACTATTTTTAAGCTCCATATTGTTTGTAGCCATAGTTTCTTTGATGTCCTCCATGCTTTTTTCAAGCCCAGCGATTAATTTTATGATTATTGTTCTAAATTCTTGTTAAGTTATGTTGCTTATATCTGTTTTGAGCTGTTCTCTAGCTGTCATTTCTTCCTGGAGTTTCTTTAGAGGAGAGTTCTTCCATTTTGTCACTTTGGTTAGCTTTTTATCTCTTGTTAATTTTAAAAGCTTGTACACACAGCCCCTGCGAGTTCTGCTGTATTAGAGAGGGCTCTTTGGACTGTTCAGGGCCTGTCTGTTCACAAAGTGTACTTTGGATGGTGTCTCTTCGTTTCTCTTGTTGAGCGTTTGGTTATTTTGTTTCCCTACTGGTAGTGGTATTTGGGACTTTCCACCATGTGTAGTTTGGTTTGTTTCTTGAGGCAGACCTGGAAAAAGAAAACAGACAACCACAGAGCGAACACAGGTACACAAACGCTCAGACAAAACCAATAAACATGCAAACCCTGGCTCAGGTAAAAACAGCTATAACAACAACAGAACAGCTATCTGGAGGGGATGGGCATGTTTGGTGTAGGCAGGTCTTGTCTCCACTGTGTCCGCTGGCCTCCCTGAGGCTCCTCCTTGGTGGTTGTGGGGAGAAGAATGGCATCACCCCAGTCCCTTCTCAACTAAGCATTGTGAATCCCTTCTTCGGTCCTATCTCACTGTGGTGAGGATCTAACCAAGGTGGGCTGAGTTCTGTGCCTCACACCCTGCCTGTTTCCAGGTCCCAGTCCAAGGGCTTTGTTATACTGCCTTGAACTGTCCCTCAGGTCCCTGCTTCCCTGTTGCCTGGGGGTTGAGTGGGGGATGGGGGAAGTGTCGCAGCCTCAGATCCCCCGGGGTCAAGCAGGGATACGACCGAAGTGCGTTCGGGGAAACGTAGCAACTTCAGGTCGGTAGAGTCCGGGTAGCTGCAGTGCACCGCTGCTGCCTCAGCAGGCCGCTGTCGCGCGCTGCTGCCAGTTTACTGGGCGCTGGCAACACTTCAGAGGGTGCTGGGACCACCTCCTCAGGCATTGCTGCTGGTTCACCGGGCTGCCGCCGCCATGGATGGTTCCGGCCGCATGGCAGTTCAGTTTTTCCTGGCGCCTTTTGGGACCAGGGCACCTAGTTTAAAGTCAGCACCCCAGCCAGAGCTAAAAATCACTGTATTTCCAAGGCAAGGTTTTTTCTCTTCTCCAGGGATGGTTCTATGAGCAATCTCAGCTTTTCTTTCCTTTCCCCTGGACTCGCGGCAGCTCACCAACACTCGTTGGTTTATCACTCACTGCAGTTGCACGCAAGCTGGGTTACCTCCTCTCCCTCTGGATCTCTGGGTCCCGTCCGCTTTTATCTTCCCCAATTCGTACTTACGAAGTTTCCTTCCCAGTGTACTCTGTCTTTTTCTCTTCCCAAACTCCTCTGGCTCAGTGTCCTATGACTTCAGGCCTTCTCTGTTTGAGAGATGGGTGCAAGCAAAATGTACGGAGCTCCTTACTTCTCCGCCATCTTGCGTCCCTCAAGAAGTCTTAATACATTGTTTTTGGGAGTATAAAATGTTGTAACTCTTTTGGAGAAAGATCTACACATTCATCCTCACTCTGGTCCAGAAATTCAAGTATTTACTCAAGATAAATGAAAGCGCATTTCAACAATGTCAACAAAAAACCTTGTACAAGAATGTTTACAGCAACTTTAGTCATCATAGCTCCAAACTGGAAACAGCGTAGTTGTACATGAACAAAAGAATGGCTAAATAAACTGTTACATTTATATATGGACTACTACCCAGCAATAAAAAGTAGCAAACTACTGATACATGCAGCAACATAAATACATCTCAAAAATACTAAACTGAGTGGGGAAAAAAAAGCCTCATTTAAAAGAAAACATATTGTTTGATTTTTTTAAATAAAAAGTTTTATAATAGGCAAAACTAGTGAATAGTTAAAATCAGAACAGTGGAGGGGAATCAGAATCTGTGGAGGAGATTGGCTGGTAGGGGGCATGAGAAAACTTTCTAGGATAATGGTAAGGTTCTGTATCTTGATTTTTCAAAACATTTAATTTTGCATTATTCATTGCAAGCACATATAAGTGCAATTAATTTTTGTATGTTGATCTTGTAACCTTGCTGACCTTGGTTATTATCTCTAGTAGTTTTTGTGTAGATTCTGTAGGATTTTCTATATATAAGATCATGCCATTTGTGAATACCAATAGTAGCTTTATTTCTTCCATTTCAATTTGGATGCTTTTTATTTTTCTTTGTCCAGTTGTCCTTTCTCAGTCACCTTTGCAGTCTGTTCCTACTCTAGCCAGCTTTGAAATAATTGTCTTCTGGGTATGTCCACTTACATATCTCTGTAGGTCATCAAACTCACTATGTCTAAGACTGAACTCATCTAGGACTGAACTTTCCCATTGTTCTTTGTATAAAGAACAAAATATGGTCTGTACAGTTCTGCAAGATATGGCCCCTGCCCATCTCCCCAGACATCATTACGCCTTTCTTTTGCTTCCTTGAACTAGACACCCATTAAACTTTAAGTACCAAAAGAGCAGAGATACATCAGTGTATACTTAGGGCCTGACATGGTAAGTACCAATAAATATTAGTTGGGTAAATACAGATTATATGCCAAGGTGGATGGAGATGGATATGTTCATTATCTTGATTGTGATGATAGTTTCATGTGTGTATGTCAAAATTTGCATCAAACTTAATATATGCCAAAACATAACTAATTGTACATTTTAAATGGTACAATTTATTGCATGCCAGTTTTTTCTAAGTAAAGCTGCTAGACAAATAACAGCTATATGTCCCTTTCTAGGGTCTTGGCACATTCTCCTTGTCTCAAATCTTCTTTGGCCTTTTTTTTTTGCTCACCTAATTCCTACCTAGTCTTTGCTTAAATATAATTTCTGAGAATCTAGCTTGGAATCCCCCTTCCCATTTTTCTAAATTAGGTCTCCCTATTACTCCTTATACTCTCGTTCAGAGCATTTCTCATAACTATGCATAATTATGTAATACTTGTTTAATGTCATCTTTTTCCTTAGACTTTAGGCTTTATGAGGTTAGGGACCATGCCTTTCTTGTTCACTAATATATCCAAGGGATATATTATAGGCATATATTAACAACTAAAATATGTATCCATGTATTTATTCTCCAAATATCCATTGAACTCTGCCATGAACCAAGTACTGTTCTTGGTTCTGAATTTTAGTAGTGAAGACAACAAAAGAAAAAAACATCTGCACTCATGGAATTTATATTTAAGAACTGAGACATAGACAATTAAATAGTTGGTGGTAAATACTGTGGAGAAAAATTAAGTGGGGAAGTGAAAGGGAGTAAGTAGTGTTGAGGCATATGGCGAATATGTCTCATTGCCCATAGATACATAAAAGGATTTAGAATCTGTGCATTGAGGGGATAACCTGCGAGCTCTGGACTCCTTGGAGAGGTGGGACATAAAGGGTATTATGAGATTAGTCCTGGAAATTTCAAGGCAACTAGTGAAGCTTTGAGTGTTGAGCAAAGGAGGACTTGGGAATCTTGGGAATCACACAGGATCCTGGCTTGCTTCTGTTCCCCCTGCAAATGGTGGTGTGGAAGTTAAATTGATTTTAGCTAGAGCACGTATATAGCTCTAGGTGTTTGCCTTGATTGCTGCTGATAGATTTATAAAGTACCAGCTACTGGCAAAATCCTGTGGGGCCAACAATCTGCTTGGCTTTAACCTCTCCCTGCTTCTAAGGAACTCACAATCTATTTGACAAGACATATAAGAGAAAAATAATTATGATATAAAGCAGAATATAATAAAAAGTAATAGAAATGTAAATTGCTAAAGGACCAAAGAGGGTGAGAATAATTGTAAAGGGTGTGGGGGCAGAAAGGAGGCTGGAAGATGAAACAGGGTAGAGGAAGGTAAGATTTCAACTAGCAGAAGTGGAAGGAGGTATATTTTAAGCAAAGGAACATTTCTATTTGAATGCCTTTCTTCTACCTCAAACTTAGCATGTGGAAAGCCGAATATTTCTTCAAACTCAGATGTTTTTCCTAATTTCTTTGTTTGTGATCATTTTCCCCAGTATTCAAACCGTAAGCCTTGTAACCATTCTCTCCCTCTAAAACCACAATGACTACCATTTATTGATTCACTGCAGTGATCCAGACTTTGTACTAAATGTTTTACATTATACAGCTGGTATGATCTGCTTTACAAAACTCAAAGCGAAAATGCAGTCCATCTCTTATTTCTCTAATTTAAATTAAAACCAACCCAAGTCCCTGTATGCTGTATTTAACAGAAAGAGCAGTATCGCCCTCTCCTATAATGTCTCAAATACAGACATTTCCCTTTCCCCTCTTGTCTGAAAGCATCAGAGGGTTTTTTCATTCCAAACAGAAGGTGTATCTGATTTCCACTTCTAAGCAGGGAGGAATCTTGGTGACTCTCAGTTGGCTATTACTGTTGTTCTTTGTTGCTGGATGGTACAGATATGTCAGATACCACCATAGCATGGTGCTGCTGGTCCCCAGACACCAAAATTTCACTGGCCCAGCTTTTGGTGAAGGCTGGTCAAGTCCATTTAAATGAGGATGATTCCATGGACAAGTTTACTCTCTTGGTGGTCCAGTTGACCCAGGATGTTCTCTTTGTACATTTTTAGTTTCCAGTCTATTCAGGCATACAACACAATATTTTCTTTTTGTTTTTTAATGTTTGTTTATTTTTGAGAGACAGAGACAGAGTGTGAGTGGGGAGAGAGAGGGAGACCCAGAATCTGAAGCAGGCTCCAGGCCCTGAGCTGTCAGCACAGAGCCCGACACAGGGCTTGAATCCACGAACCACGAGATCGTGACCTCACCTCAGCCGAAGTGGGATGCTTAACCAACTGAGCCACCCAGGTGCCCCTACAGTCTATTCTTTTATAAGGCTCTGTTGTCACAGAGAGGTTGTACCCAGCTAAATTTGGATATGCTTTTGTTGTAGAGCCCACAATCAATGTCTCTTTATGAGAATCCCCCAAGAATTAAGCAGTTTTTTTTCTTCCACCAAAATGCAGAATGTGTCATATTGTGTCCCTCCCAGAGTCTTGGTTTGTTTAAGACAATTAATCCTCCCTGGTAACCAGGGATAGAGGGATCTAGAGTGTGGTATCTATTCTTGTGTCTCAAAATATTATGCTAAATTCTAATCACTAAACCTTCCTGCTTCCTTTATAATTACATTAAAAATTGAACTACTCAAGTGACCCATTTTATGACAAAAGTCAGTTTCTCTCTTTTAAAAATAACAGCCACAGTTCTCAAACTCTGATGTAAGATCTCTTGGGCTGTTGCTAAGATTACATATTAATGGGCTCCCTACTCCAGAGATTCTGATTGATTAGATCTGATATAAGACCTAGGAATCAACATATTTTAACAAATGTATGGTGATTCTGAAGCAGATGGTCTACAGATCATCTTTGGGAAATACTGAAGAGTCTCTCTCACAACTCTTGAACTTTATGCCACTATAATTACTTGTCCCTGATCTCCCCACTTGAAGCACCTTAATGCGCTGCTCATGCCTTGCACATGCATGTGTTCATATATTTGTTTAGGCACTATCTTTCCACATTTCCCCCCTCTGTATATATGTGTGTGTTTTGTGGAGTGCAGAAGTAGCATCTTCATTATTCTGCCAAATCTTTTTATCCTTTAAAACTGTATTCAGATGTCACCTTCTCTATGACTCTTCCAGGTAGAAAAAAACCCTCATCTTTTTTGGTACAGCTTCTTATACATTGTAAATACTACACTATATTGTTTGTTTACATTAGATTGTAAATTCTTTGAGGACAGGGACAGTTTAAGTGAGAAACAAATAACAGCAGACTAACTATTATGGGAAATTAGATAGAGCCTAGAGTAAGTGATGTTTAATTGAGATTAGCAATTTGAGTAAGAGTTAACCAGATTAAGAGGTATAAGGAAGGAGTACCTGGGTGGCTCACTGGGTTAAGTATCTGACTCCAGCTCAAGTCATGATTTCATGGTTTGTGAGTTCAAGTCCCACCTCAGGCTCTCTACTGTCAGCATGGAGCCCACTTTGGAACCTCTGTCTCCTGGTCTCTGCCCCTTCCCCTGCTTGCATGTGAGCATGTGCATATACTCTCTTGGTCTCAAAAATAAACATTAAAAAGTTTTTTGAAAAAGAGGTAAAAGGAAAGTATCTCAAGTCAAGAGAATAGTGTATGCAAAGTCCTAGACGTGAGACACATACAAGACTGAAAGAAATTTAGTAAAGTTACAGAGTTTAGCTAGGGTCAGATCAAAGAAGGTCTTGTAAGATTCTTAAGCCAATTAGAAAGCTGACTGTGCAGTTTAGAGGAAGAATTGGAATTAGGGTAAAAGTGGAATCGGAGAGAATGGGTTTTGAAAAATTCTAGCTGTTAGAGAATAATGTTGATCTGGGCTAATGGAACCTATGAAAAAAAAGTGGTTGAATTCTAAACATATATAGAATGTAGTCAATATGACTTTGTGATTGATTAGATACTGGGAGGATTGCTGGTAAGGCAACAGTTGGAGACAAGAATGACTGCCAGTTTTCTGGCCTTATGGTAGTGTCATCTTGGCCTTGGTGCCAAGATAATCGGGGGCTGGAGAAGGGAAAGGAATATATTTGGATGGTTGGGGGCAGTGTCGGTTGGGAATGTTGAGTATGGTCTTTAACGTGTTGAATCTGAAATGTCCATAAAACATCCAAGTGACAGTAACAAGTGGAGTTTTGAAGAAAGAGGAAGAGGCTTGATGTTAAGAATGGGAGAACAAGCTGATGAAGAAAACATAATATGGATGCCTGACAATGTTGTGGGCCCAAATAAAATAGGCAAACCTGAATTTTCAATAGCACCAGATCAACCTAATTATGTGATATTTATTTGTCTGTCAGTGTAGGTTTAGGTATAGAGAAGGTAGATAGTGATGGATTAAGATTTTGCCAGGTAGTTGTCAAATAAAGCTAGTTGAGTAACAGATTTTAGAATAATAAGAAAGGAAATAAATAATGAACCAAGGAGAGGCGCTTGGTGGCTCAGTCAGTTAAGTGACTGACTTTGACTCAGGTCATGATTTCATGGTTCCATTGAGTTCAAGCCCCACATTGAATCCCATGTCCCTCTCTCTGCCCTTTCCCCACCATGTGCACACACATTCTCTCTGTCTCAAAAATAGATAGTCAAGGGAGTGTGGAGCTGAAATGAAGTGTAGGATTAGACCACTAGAAATATAAAGCTAAGGAATTTAAAGGCAGGTTTTCAATTTGCTTATCCACATGGATGCTGAACAACCAGCATGATGGCTCTGACTACTAGTAGAATAGAAGGTTTTAGGTTACTGTCATATTTTTCAATGGATGAAGTGTAGTCACCAGTCAGTGGATACTACCAATAATTTTCTGTGTGACTTTGTGTAAGTTGCTGTAAAATGAGAATAGCTGTTTTGTATCTATTAGAATGAAACTATCAGAAAGCATATATAAATGAATGTTATTTTAAGCATTTATTTTGAAATAATTTCAAACATATAGCATAAGTGTAAGAATAGTACAGTGGCTCAGTCGTTAAGCGTCCAACTTCGACTCAGGTCATGATCTCACAGTTAGTGGGTTCGAGACCTGCATTGGGCTCTGTGCTGACAGCCAGCTCAGAGCCTGGAGACTGTTGCAGACTCTGTATCTCCCTCTCTCTCTAACCCTCTCCTGCTCATGCTGTTTCTTTCTCAGAAATAAATAAAACATTAAAAAAAAAAAAAGAATAGTACAGTGGTGACAACACCAAATATGAGAATGTGGAGCAACTACATCTCTCCTCTCATACATTGTTGTTGGAAGTGTTACAAACCAATTTGGAAAAGGGTCTGGCAGTTTCTTATAAAACTACATGTATACCTCCTTAGGACCCAGCACTTCCACAGCTAGGTATTTACCAATAAAAATGAAAATATATCCACAAAAACCTTGTGTATGAGTGTTAATAGCTTTATTCATAATAGCACAAAACTGGAAATATCATCAGAAAGATGAAATATCAATAGGAGAATAAAACTATAACAAAAACTATGTATATTAATACAATGGACTAATACTTAGCAATAAAAGGAACAAACTACTGATATATACAGCAAGATAAATATATCTCAGAGACATTATGGTAAGTAAAAGAAGCTTTACTCAGAATATCATATACAGTATGGTTCCATTCATATGAAATTCTAGAGTGGGCAAAGCTAACCTATGGGGAAAAAATTAGAATGGTGGCTGTCACTGAAGCAGGCAGGAGGGTGGGATAGGGATCGGTTAGGAAGTGGCTTGAGGGAACTTTCTGAGATGTTATGTTATCCCTTTAAAATACTTAGGGGTCATTGATTCCTTTTTTGCATTCAGTTTTATAGTTCCTACACCCCACCATCTTTGTTGATTTAATTTTATTTTTTGAGTATGTAAAACATTATGAACATGTTTGTGTAGTCAAAACTATGCAGATATACTCAAGGGGTGTTACTCTCTACTCTACAATATCCCTTTTACCGTCGTAGTTAATTAATTTCTCTGGTTTTTGATTTACTCTTCCTCTTTTCTTTTTGTAGAAATAAGCAGATACATTTATGTATTTTTATTTCCCAATTCTTTCTCACACAAAAAGTAGCATGCTTTATTTTTATTAAAATTTTTTATTATTGAAATATAGTGGACATATGTTATATTAGTTTCAGGTGGACAGCATTCTGTTTGTACAGTTATGTACATTATTTAATGCTCACCACGATAAGTGTAGTCACCATCTGTCGCCATACTATGTAATTCAGTAATATTGACTATATTCCTTATGCTGTACTTTTCATCTCTGTGACTTATTTGTTTTATACAAAGTTTGTTGCTCTTAATCCCCTTCACCTATTTTGCCCACCCACCCTACATCCCTTCCATCTGGCAACCACCAGTTTGTTCTCTGTGTTTATGAGTCTGTTTCCATTTGATTGTTTTTGTTTTTTAGATTCCACTTATAAGTGAAATCATACGTTATTTGTCTTTCTTTGTCTTACTTATTTCACTTAGCATAATACCCTCTGGGTCCATTCATGTTGTTAGAAGTAAAAAATAGCATACTTCATATGCTTTTTCAAAATTTGCTTTCTTCCCCACTTAAAAAATATGCTATAAATCACTCCATATCAGTTAATATTTTTTTAAACAACTGCACAGTATCTTTATGTATGCATTATAGTACTATATTTCAGTACTGTTTATTTGGTCACTCTCCTCTGGGTATTATTTTGCTGCAGTAGATAACCTTGCACATGATTATGTAGGGATTATTGTAGAATAAATTCTTATTGGTGGGGTTGCTAGGTCCAAGGATAAAACTGCATATGCAGCTTTGTAGTTATTGCCAAATTCCCCTTCAAAAGGGTTATACCAGTTTCCATTCTCAGCAGCAGTTTATGAGTGCCTATTTCCACATGGACTCACCAAGAGAATGCATTGTCATACTTCTTTAATTTTTGCCAGTCTAATGGGTGAGAAATGGTAGTCACTATATTCAATTTTTTTTAAGATTTTTTTTTTAAGTTTATTTATTTTGTGAGAAAACGAGAGTGTGTAGCATGAGCCGAGGAGGGGCAAAGATCAAGGGACCTCTGCCAGTGTAGACCCAGACATGGGGGTTGAACCCATCAACCATGAGATCATGAGCCGAGCTGAAATCCAGATTCCAACACTTAACTGACTGAGCCACCCAGGTACCTCTAAAGATTTTATTTTTAAGTAATCTCTATATATAATATGGGGCTCAAATTTACAACCCCAAGATCAAGAACGGCATGCTCTTCCAACTGAGCCAGCCAGGCTCCCTGGTAGTCGGTATTTTTTTTTTAATGTTTTATTTATTTCTAGGAGAGAGAGAGAGACAGCGGGAGCAGGGAGGGTCAGAGAGAGAGGGAGTCACAGACTCTGAAACAGGCTCCAGGCTCTGAGCTGGCATTCAGCACAGAGCCCAACGCGGGGCTTGAACCCACGAACCGCGAGATCATGACCTAAGCGAAAGTCGGATGCTTAACCGACTAAGCCACCCAGGCACCCCAGTCAGTATATTTTTAATTTGCATTTTAAAAATGGAGTGAAGGGGCACCTGGGTGGCTCAGTTGGTTAAGTGTCGGGTTCTTCACTCTTGATTTCAGCCAAGGTTATAGTCTCATGGTTCATGGATAGAGCTCTGAGTGGGATTCTGCACTGACAGCGTGGGCCCTTCTTGGGATTCTCTCTCTCTTAAAAATAAATAGGCATTAAAAAATGTTTAAAAATTGAATGCATTTTTATATCTTCCTTTATAAATTGCCTGTTCAGGTCTTTTCCCCATTTTTTTCCTCAGCATTTCAGAGGGCTTGTGAGGGTTTTTTGCTTCAAGTTTTGGAAGGGTTTTTGTTTTTTCTCTGTTTTTAAAAGGACCTCCAGATTTTGTTGTCTTCCCTCCTTTTTTTTTTTTTTTAATGTTTATTCACCCTTGAGAGACAGAGAGAGACGGAGCACAAGTAGGGGAAGGGCAGAGAGAGAGGGAGACACAGAATCTGAAGTAGGCTGCAAGCTCTGAGCTGTCAGCACAGAGCCTGACACAAACCTTGAACTCACAGACTGTGTGATCATAACATGAGTCAAAGTCGGACACTTAACCAACTGAGCCACCCAGGTTTCCCTCTTTTTTTTTTTTTTTTTAATAAAGTTTATTTATTTATTTTGAGAGAGAGAGACCAAGCCGGGGAGGGGAAGCCTAGAGACAGGGAAAGAGAATCCCAAGCAGGCTCCGTGCTCTCAGTGCAGAGCCCAACATGGGGCTCGAACCCACAAACTATGCGATTATGACCTGAGTCGAAACCAAGAGTTGTAACTTACTGAGCCACCTAGGTGCCCCTTTAGTCTTCCCTCTTGATTTAGAAGTCCTTTAGCAAGTTGTCATTTGTCTTTTGACTTTATGATGTTTGGGACCATACAGTTGTTTTTTGTTTTTATGTAGTCAGGTGCAACAGTCTTTTATTCATCTGGATTTTGTTTATAGTTAAAAGCTTCTCCCTATATCTGAGTTATAGAGAAATCCACACATGTTTTCCTCTAGTACTTGTATATTGCATAGTTTCACTCTTCTACATTTAGATCTATGAGCCATTTGAAGTTTATTCTTGTGTATGGTATGAAAAATAGATCTAATTTTATCTGTTTTTCCAGTTGACCCAGTATCATTTATTTAAAAGTCCATCTTTGCCCTTCTGATTTGAAATACCACTTTTATCATGTACTTTCAAATTGAGTCCATTTCTGGACGTGCTGTTTTACTCCATTAGTCTTTCTGTGTACTCATGAGCCAGCACTATGGTGTTATATCTTTAAAGACTTTGCGTTATATCTGGTAGTAACACCTACTTATAGCTTTCCCTTTTCAGTGTTTTCTTAGCTATTCTTTTGTGTCTGTTTTTTCCGTATGAACTTTAATACAACTTGTCTACTCCAGAAGAAAAGGTTTGTTGGTATTTTTATTTATGTTGCATGAAATTATGTTAACCTAGGGAGTACTAAAATCTTGATGATGTTGAAACATCCTAATAACAGTGAGGTACATCTTGAAACAAGCATTTTTGTTCTTTCCAGAATGTTTTATGGGTTTCTTTATACAGACTCAAACATTTCTCAAGTTTATTCTGAATATTTTGTCCTTTTTGTTGCCGTTGTAAAGGGTTTTCTCTTATATTACATTCTGTTAATTTTTTTCAAAAAGCTAGGATTTTAATTAATTTATTAATTTCATCAACTAATTTCTGTTCTCTACCTCATTAATTTCGGCTTCATCTTTATTATTTGCTGTGTTTTCTTACTATTTACTTTTTGTTCTTCTAGCTTTTTGAGCTGGAAACTTAATTAAATTTTCATTATTTTATTTTTATTGATACTATGCTATTTTTTTTAATGCTATGAATTTTTTCTTTTGATCACTGCTTTAAATGGATCCCATAGATTCTGATACGTAGTTTTTTGTTACTATTTTTTAGAAATTCCATCACTGTTTGTATTTCCCGTTTCACTCAAAAGTTACTTAACAGAAGACTTTTTTTTCATTTTTAGGTCAGAGTCTTTTTGTTTCTTTAATTTTGTTGCTTTAAAATCAGAGCATGTTGTTTTAATATTACTACTTTCTAGAATTTACTAATGTTTTCTGATGAGTTTTTGTGAACATTCCGTGTGCACTTGAGAAAAAAGTATATTTTCTGATATCAGGGTGCAGTATTTTATTTACATTGATATCTATATTTATGTTAATGAGATCTTATTGATTATATTATTAGATTTTTCTATATGCATTCTTATTGTTGGTCTACTTCACCTAAGAGTGGTATGTTAAAGCATTCTACTAGTAATGGTTTCTATCAATTTGTTATTTACTCTTCTGGTGTTTCTGCTCTAAATAGGCGGGTTTTGTCTTCCATTTAAAATTTTGGCTTTTAATGTTTTTAAAAAAAATTTTTATTAGAGGGGTGCCTGGGTGGCTCATTTGGTGAACTGTCTGGCCAACTCAGGTCATCATCTCACAGTTCATGGGTTCAAGCTCCGCGCTGGGCTCTGTGCTGACAACTCAGAGCCTGGAGCCTGCTTCGGATTCTGTGTCTCCCTCTCTCTCTGCCCCTCCTCCACTCGTACTCTCTGTGTGTGTCTCTCTCACTCAAAAATAAATAAACATTAAAATTTTTTTTAATTAAAAAAAATTTTACTAGAGAGAGAATGCAAAAGAGAAAGCATGAGTTGGGGAGAGAGGCAGAGAGAGAGAGTGAGAGAACGAGAGAGAGAGAATCCCAAACTGGCTCCATGCTGTTAGTGCAGAGCCTGATGCAAATGGTGAGATCATGACTTGAGCTAAGATCAAAGCCAGTGTTCATCTGACTGAGCTACCCAGGCACCCACTGGCTTCTAACATTATGAAATATCCTCCTTTGTTTTATTTAATAATTTTAGCCTAATTCTACCTTGTCTGATAATAGGATTGCTTTTTTATTGTTTCCATTTTCTTATATCTTTGCTTATCCCATTTATTTATTTATTTGTTTATTATTTTGTGAGAGAAAGCACATGTGTTGCAGGGGCAGAGAGAGGGGGAGAGTGAGAATCCCAAACAAGCTCTGCCAGTGCAGAGCCCCACATGGGGTTCAAATACACACACTGCAAGATCATGACCTGAGCCAAGATCAAGAGTTGGATGCTTAACCAACTGAACCACACAGGCACCCCTTATTCCATTTTTTAAGAGTATCTCTAAATCTCTGTGTTTTAGGTGTATCTCTTATATATAATATAGATTTAGATTTTCTTATGAGCCAATTGAAAGTTTCTTTCAAGTTAAATAAGCCCATCTCCACTTATTGATGTGATTCACATATTTGGCCTAAATGCTATTGCATTATTATTTTATGTTTTAATTACTGCTGTATTATTATTTCCTGGGAGCTTTTTTCCTGTCTTTGTTACTCTTTTAAGATTTCTTTGACATATGAAAACATTTTTTTAATTTTACTGGTTATCTTTATGTTTATACTTTTTATGATGCCCATAATAACCTTTTTTAAACATAATCTTTTACTTCATGGTTTGTCAGTTTTATTTTATTTTTAATTTTTTAAAAAAATTATTTTTAAAGTAATCTTCTATACCCAATGTGGGCCTCAAGTCCACAGTCCCTTAATCAATAGTCACACATTACAGGGGCACCTGGGTGGCTCAGCAGTTAAGTGTCTAACTCTTTTTTTTTTTTTTAATATTTTACTAATTTTTGAGAGAGGGATAGAGACAGCATGAGCAAGGGAGGGTCAGAGAGAGAGGAGACACAGAATCCAAAACAGGCTTCAGGCTCTGAGCTAGTTGTCAGCACAGAGCCTGATGCAGGGCTCAAACCCATGAACCGTGAGATCATGACCTGAGCTGAAGTCGGATGCTTAACTGACTGAGCCACCCAGGTCCCCCTAAGTGTCTAACTCTTGGTCTCAGTTCAGGTCTTGATCTCAGGGTGGTGGGTTCAGGCCCAAGTTGGGCTCCACACTGGGTGTGAAGCCTACTTAAAAAAAAAAAAAGTTGTAGACTCCACCGACTGAGTCATCCAGGCACCTCTGTGGTTTGTCAGTTTTAAATGGTATCCTTTGGGGGTGCCTGGATGGCTCAGTCAGTTAAGTGTCTGATTTAGGCTCAGGTCATGATCTCATTGTTTGTGAGTTCGAGCCCCTTATTGGGCTCTGTGCTGACAGCTCAGAGCCTGGAGCCTGCTTCGGATTCTGTGTCTCCCTCTGTCTTTGCCCTTCCCTGCTCATGTTTTGTCTCTCTCTGTCTCTCAACAGTAAATGTATCTGTTATACATAAATGAAAGCAAGATTTAACTCTGTAATAGTTAATATGTTCTTTCACCTTAATTTTTTTTTAATTTTTAAGTAATCTGTATATCCAACATTAGACTCAACTCACAACCCCAAGATCAAGAGTTGCACATTCCACTGACTGAGCCAGTCAAGAACCCCACACCTAAAGTCTTTAATTTATATATGTAATATGTACCAATATGTAACACTACTCTTAACCTATAAATCATAAATTAACAGTGGTATAGGGTTTATGTATACCTTATGTGGGCATAGTTGCTCTGTAAAGATCTATGCTAAATTGTATATTCAGTTAATGGCCTTTATCATTAAGTCTGATAAAGTAGTATTATCTTTTAGTTAGTACTTGGAGATGACTGTGCTTTTAACAATTAGGTATTTTGAAGCATTTGTTTTCTTTTGTCACTCTCCTAAGCAGCTGCGATCTTGTAGTATGTTGATACAAATTGACAGAAGTATAAATATTATAGGACAAGTACTGTAAGTATTATAAGAAAAAGTATCTATTTGGTGTATCATAAAAGGGTTCACTGTCTACCTTTGAGAAAGGAGGGGCCACTGAACATTTGCTGTTCAAGGGAGGCTATCACTGTATATAGCTTTGTCTGTTCCTTTTATAGGAAACTTCATGATGCTCTAGAATATACAGTTAGCAAAGCTTTGGATCTCACAAAAGCCTGAATACATCTTTGATTGCTTTTATATTAAAGGAAATAGCCCACAGCATGGTGCCAGACAAGTGTAGAGCCCAACCAATTTGATCCTTAAGCAGGGAGAAGAATTCTATTCATCATTAAGAGGTTAGATTGTAAAATGTTGTAATTATTTCAGCTTAAATTGGTTTAAAGCTGTTTTTTTTTTCAATAAAACTTCTCTTCAGATTGCAAGGCAAGAAGACAGTTTTCATTTTGACAACCTTTCCTGCATTGTGTTTCTCTAAGTCTTCCTACCCTACCCTGTGGCCTACTCTGTTTACTGTTCAAAGCTGAATCATAATGTGCATCTGGAGGGATCCTGAATCATGTGACTGACTGAAGTGTCTCTTGTCATTTATTAACATTCTTTGAATATCTAATTTTGACATAGTATTTGGTTATATCATGAAGAAGTTTGCTCCTGCTCTTGAGGTGGGTGCGTATATAAAATTATTTTTTCTCTTTTTTTGTCTATACACAATTTTTTTGTTTTTGTTTTTTAATTACAAAATGGAACAAAGAGTGACAGCTACATTGGGCCTTGACAGGGATCTTTTTACTTGAAGGACTACTCCTATAATGAATGATTTTTATTCAAGTGAATATTCATATATTTCTCTGACTCTAATTTGTATGAAATGACAGCCTGCAGACCATTTTGTTTGATTACAGTCCCTTCACCTTCATTATCTTTTATGTCTATTTAAACCCTGGACTTGCCATATCCATTTTGACCCTCCCCCACATCTCTCTGTTTGTATTTTCTTTCATTGCAATTTTCCTCTTTTCTCTTCTGTGGGCATTCACAGATTGTTTTTGGAGTTCATTAAAAAGGGAGTGTGTTGTCTGGATAGAAAATTACATTTGCATGCTTGAGAGAGGCCTAAGGGTTTTTGTGGGGCTTGGCAAGGGTCCTATTTTTTTTTTTTTTCTGTTGGGAGGGAGGGGTGAGAAAAGGGTCATAATTAGAAGGGATTTTTGGAAAGTAGAAAAGTAAGAGCTGTTGAGGTGATTTCTTCTGTCCCCATTTTTTCTTTCCATATTATATACATCTAACTGATTTTCTTTTCTTTTTTTCTGCATGTATAAACCACTTGACTAACAATGGAATAGATTAGAGGCCCTTCTTAGAACTATTTTGAATGCACAGTAGAGTTCTGCAAGGCAGGAACCTTTCCTGTGATGGTAATTGTACGTTTACTAGTGAAGCTGGTAAGTTGCTGTGTGTGTGTGTGTGTGTGTGTGTGTGTGTGTGTGTGTGTGTGTATTTCCCCCTTTTCTTTGTGGCAACAGGAGTGGAGTTTATATAGGAAAAGTATTTCTTGAATTAATATGAAATTTCATGTAAACTGGTATCTACGTAGAAAGGTTAGCCATGTTTTGAATTAGGATTTCTCACAGAATTTAGGCTTTTAGGTATAATACTTAACTTTTTGAAGCTGATAATGTTCATCTTTTTTTAATTAAAGATGACATCATCTTATCCAGAATGTGTCATTTATCCCCAAGAACTCTAATTTACAGCAGTGAAAACTCAGAAAACTTCAGCTAAGTTCATAGTTAACACCAGAAGTGTGGATGGTGTAAGACCAAGGATGATCTTGTGGTAGGTCAGGAGTAGGCAGGGAAATAGGGGAATTAATTTGTGCTATATTGGATATTCATAAGAAAGTAAGTTGATTTATCATAGAGTTGGCCAATAGAATTTAATCCTTTTTTTTTTTTTTAAGTCTGACTCACTTGCTACATACTTTAGCCATTTAGCAAATATTTTTAATTGAATACTATTGTGTTCCATTTACTCCCATAGCTACTAGGACTGCAGAGATGAGTAAGACATAATAGCTGTCCTTAGGGGGCTTACAGTCAGTATGAGTATGTATATTTGCAGTGTGTGTATGATATCCATGAAGTCTGGAAACATATATACATGTTTAAGATCAAAGAAGTCCTTGATGACACATATACTTGCCTGTGCTTCCGGACTTTTTAGTTACCATATGCGGTGTGTGTGGGTACATGTGTGTAAACAAATAGTTAATTGTGTAAGTGCTGAAAAAGCTGTATGCAAAATAATTTGGACTGCATCATTGACTTGATTCTTTTTGCTATTCCCATTATCAGATAAACATTTTATTTCTTGCCTCTTAAAGAAAACCTTATTTTTAAATTTTTAATGTTTTATTTATTTTTGAGAGAGAGATAGAGACAGTGTGAGTAGGGGAGGGTCAGAGAGAGAAGGAGATACAGAATCTGAAACAGGCTCCAGTCTCTGAGCTAGCTGTCAGCACAGAGCCCGACTCAAGGCTCGAACCCATGACCTGTGAGATCATGAACTGAGCTGAAGTCAGCTTAGTCAACTGAGCCACCCAGGTGCCCCAAACCTTTTTTTTTTTTGTTTTTTTAACTCTGCTAACTTCTCTCAGCTATTGTTCTATTTCTTTACTATCTTCTGCAGAAACTTTAAGAGGTTTCTATACTTGTTAACTCCCAATTTCTCTCGCATTTTCTCTTAAACCCATTTCAGCCAGTGCTGACTATACTGTTCACAGTCTGTCTTCATCAAAGGCACCAATGACCTCTACATTGCTAATTGTCATTTCTCAGTCCTTGTCCAATTTTACTATCAGAAGTACTGATAACTATTGTCAGTAGTAGTATTTGATCACTCTCTCATCCTTGATTTATTTTCTTTACAAGGTTTCCAAGATATCGCATTCTCTTAGTTTTTCTCTTACCTCATGGTACCTACTTCTCAGTCTCTTTTGCTTGTTCTTCCTCTTCTTTATTACCTTAACTTAAAAAAAATTTAGAAGATCACATAGTAAAAACATTAACTGTTTTCCTTTCATGTACAGTTCTATGAATTTTAACACATAAATAGATTTGTGTAACTACTTCCATAATCAGGATACAAACAATTCCATCACCCCCAAAATCTCCCTCATGTCATTCCTTTTTTAAAAAAATTTTTTTAATGTCTTTATTTTATTTTGAGAGACAGAGAGCGAGCGGGGGAGGGGCAGAGAACGAGGGAGACACAGAATCTGAAGCAGGCTTCAGGCTCTGAACTTTCAGCACAGAGCCCGATGCAGGGCTCAGACCCATGGACCGTGAGATCATGACCTGAGCCGAAGTCGGATGTTTAACCTACTGAGCCACCCACGCGCCCCTAATGTCATTCCTTATAGTCACAACTTTATCATCTGGAAACCACCATTCTCCATTACTATAGTTTGTAATCTTTCTAGATTGGCTTTTTTTTAATTAAAATTTTTTTCAAGTTTATTTATTTATTTTGAGAGAGTACCAGCAGGGAAGAGCCAGAGAGAGATGAGAGAGAGAATCCCAAGCAGACTCTGCACTGACAGTGCAGAGCCCGATGCAAGGCTCAAACACATGAAACATTAGATCATGACCTGAGCCGAAACCAAGAGTGAGATACTTAACCAACTGAGATACCCAGGCACCCTAGATTGGCGTCTTTGACCCAATATAATACCTTTGGTCTTTTCTCTGAATTGTTGCATGTATCTATTGTTTGTTTGTTTGTTTTTCTTATTGCTCACTGGTATCCTTTGTATTGATATACCACAATATGTTTATCCATTTACTTGTTAAAGGACATTTGGGTTGTTTCCAGTTTAGGTTGTGGTTGGCAATTATGAACAGAGCTGATATAAACATTGATAACCAGGTTTCTGTGTAACATAAGTTTTCATTTCCCTAGGGAGAAATCCCAGGCATAGGATTGCTTGGTAATATGGTTAAGTATATGTTTAGCTTTGTAAGAAACTGCCAGATGCTTTTCCAGAATGCCTGTACCATTTTGCATTCCTACCATTAACACATGAAAGTCCCTGTTCTGTATCCTCACTAGTACTTGGTATTGTCAATATTTTTAAATTTTATCCATTCTCATTAGTATACGGTAGTATCTCATCTTTTTTTTTTCTTTTATGTTTTATTTATTTCTGAGAGAGAGAGACAGCATGAGCAGAGGAGGGTCAGAGAGAGACGAAGATACAGAATCCAAAGCAGGCTCCAGTCTCTGAGCTGACTGTCAGCACAGAGCCCGACGCGGGGCTCAAACCCACAAACCGTGAGATCATGACCTGAGCCGAAGTCGGACTCTTAACCGACTGAGCCACCCAGGCGCCCCACTCTCATCTTAGTTTTAATTTGGATTTCCCTAAGAGCTCATGGTGTTTAACATCTTTATGTGTGCTTACTTGCCATTTGCATATTTTCTTTAGAGAGGTGTCCAAATCTTTTGCCTATTTTTGTTTGTTTGTTTATTTTTCAAAGAGAGAGTAGAGAGCGCAAGTGCAGGGGAGGTGGAGGGGCAGAGAGAGGGAGAGGGAGACAGAGGAGCTGAGGTGGGTTCTGCCTTGGCAGTGGAAAGCCCAGTGTGGAATTCGAACTCACAACCCATGAGATTATGCCCTGAGTTGAAGTTGTACTCTTAACTGATGGAGCCAGTCAGGTGCCCCTCTTTTGCCTATTTTTTAATTGAATTGTTTGTTTTCTTAATGAGTTTTGAGAGTTCATTATGTATTCTGGCTATAAGTCCTTTGTTGGATATGTGTTTTCCAAATATTTTCTCCTACTCTGTGGCTTGTTTTTACATCTTTTTAGTGGTATCTTTGGTAGAGCAAAGATTTTTTAAATATTACTGAACTCCAGCCTACCAGTTTCTTCTTTTTATGGATTGTGCTTTTGGTGACATATCTAAAAACGCTTTGCCTAACTCCAGGTCACAAAGATTTTCAGCGTCTTATTCTAAACATTTTATACTTTTACCTCTTATATTTAATCTGTAATTTATTTTGAATTATTTTTTGTACAAAATGTTAAGTTTAGGTTAAGATTATTATTTTTTCATATAGATGTTCATTGTTTAGCCCTATATGTTGAAACGACTGTTCTTTTTTTCATTAATTTGCTTTTGCATCTTTATCAAAAACCAATTGACCATATTTTTGTGGATCTATTTCTAGATTCTCTGTTCTGTTTTATTGATTTATGTGTTTATTCCATTACCATTACCACACTGTCTTGATTACTGTATTTATAGTAAATCTTAAAATCACTTAGTGTGATTCTTCTAACTTTATTATCTTTCAGAATTATTTTAGTTGTTCCAGTTCCTTTTAGGATTAGATTATCTGTATTAAAAAAAATTGTAGGGGCACCTGGGTGGATTGAGCATCCAACTCCTGATTTCAGCTCAAGCTATGATCCAGGGTTGTGGGATCAAGCCCTGTGTTGGGCTCCATACTGAGTGTGGAGCCTGCTTGAGATTCTTTCTATCCCTTTGTCACTCTTCTCTCACTCCTGTGCTCTCTCTCTCTCTCTAAAATAAAATAAAATAAAATAAAATTCTGCTGAATTTGATTGGTATTATGTGAAACCTGTGTATCAATTTTGGGAAAATTGAAATCTTTACTATGTTAAATCTTCAATCTGTGAATATAGTAGGTATCTCTATTTATTTAGGTCTTTCTGGATTTCTTTCATCACTTTTTTGTAGTTTTCAGCATATAGATGCTGTACATGTTTTGTTAGACTCATACTTATATGTTTTACTTTTTTGAAGTTTTTATAATGGGTTATTTTTAAAAATTTCAGTTTCCATGTATACATTGCTAGTATAAAGAAATACTGATTTCTGTATGTTGACTTGTAACCAACTCCTTGCTAAATGCAATTAGTAGTTCTAGTGTTTTTGTAAATTCTTTGGGAGTTTCTATGTAGAAGGTCATGCTGTCTTTGAAAAGTGATAATTGTATTTCTTCCTTTTCAATTTATAGGCTTTATATCATTTTTTCTTGCCATGTGGCACCAACTGAGGTTTCCAGGATGATATGAATATCAGTAGTGAAATATATATTCTTGCTTTGTTCTGGATCTTGGAAGGAAAACATTGAATCTTTCATCAGTTGGTATGATGTTGGCTGGAGGGTTTTTATCGATAATACCCTTTATCAGGTTCAGGAAATTTCCTTCTGTTTCTAACTTGCTAAGAGTATGTATGTATGTATGCATTTATATCATGAATGGATGTTATATTTTGTCAAATGCTTTTTTTTCTGTATTAATTGGTATGGCCACATTTTTTTAAATCTAGACTATTAATATGGTGGATTATATAGATTGATTTTCAAATATTGAGCCAACCTTGCATTCACAAGATAAAGTCTACTTTGTTGTGGTATATTATACTGGATTCAATATGCAGACATTTTGATGAGAATTCTTGTGTCTATGTTCATGAGGGACATTGGTCTTTTGTTTTCTTCTCTCCTTCTTTCTCTTCTTCCCTTTATCTGATTTTGTCTAGTTTTAGTAACCTGGTAGTGCTTGCCTCATAATATGAACATGGAAGTGTTTCTCCCACTTCTGCTCTCTGGAAGAAATTGTACAATACTGGTGTTATTTATTCTTTAAATGTTTGGAAGAATTTGGCTGTGAAACCTCTGTTCTTGGAGATTTATTTTTCAGAAGAATTTTGACTGCACAGTTTTTAATTTTTTTTGCATTTATTAAAATTTTTTTTAAAGTTTATTTATTTTGAGAGAGAGAGAGCTTGAACAAGTGGGGGAGGGTGCAAAGAAGGAAGAGAGAATCCTAAGCAGGCCTGTGCTCTGCACTAAGCCCGACATGGGACTCAATCTCACAAACCTGTGAGATCATGACCTGAGCCAAAATCCAGAGTGGGAGGCTTAAACGACTGAGCCACCCAGTGCCCCTTAACTACATATTTAATTTCTTTAATAAATTTAGAAGTATTTGGGTTACCTATTTAATCTTCAGTGAGTTTTGATATTTTGAGTGTTTGAGAGATTCATTCATTTAATCAAATTTGGGTATGTAGAAGTATATGTAATCGTTCTTTATAATCCTTTTAGTATTTACATGGTCTATAGTGATATTACCTCTTTCATTCCTAAAAGTGATAATTTGCCTTTTTTTTTTTTTGGTCTGTCTTGGTAGAGGTTTATCTTTTTTAACTAGTCTTCCAGAAAACCAACTTTTGGCTTCAGTGATTTTTCCCTATTTTTCTGTTTTAAACTCTCCAAGAGGGGCACCTGGGTGGCTCAGTCGGATAAGTGTCCAACTTCAGCTCAGGTCATGATCTCACAGTTTGTGTTTTCGAACCCTGCATTGGGCTATGTGCTAACAGCTCAGAACCAGGAGCCTGCTTGGGATTCTGTGTCTCCATCTCTCTCTGCCCCTCCCCCGCTCACACTCTGTCGCTCTAAAATAAAAAACATTAAAAAAATTAAAAAAAAAAACCTCTCCAAGAGTTTGGAGATTTTCCTGTTGTCTTTTTTTTTTTTTCTTAATTTTCGTTGACATATAGTTGCCATATAATATATTATTAGTTTCAGGTGAACAACATAGTGATTTGACAATGACAGTTGGTCCTTCAACACATGAGGGTTAGGGTTGCCAACCTCTGCACAGTCAAAAATTCACTTACACCTTTTGACTACCCTAAAACTTAACTACTAATAGCCGACTGTTCCCTGGAGGCCTTACTGATAATAAAAACTGTCAATATATTTTATATATGTATCATATACTGTATTCTTATAAAAAAGTAAGCTAGAGAAAAAATGTTATTAAGAAAATTGTAAGGGGAGGCACCTGGAAGGCTCAGTTGGTTAAGTGTCTGGTCATGGTCAGGTCATGATCTCTCAGTTCATGAGTTTAAGCCCCCATTGGGCTTGCTGCTCTCAGTATAGTGCCTGCTTTGGATCCTTTGCCCCCCCCCTACTCACTGCCTCTCCTCCCCTCAAAATTATAAGGGGGCACTTGGCTTGGCTCAGTCAGTAGAGCATGCAACTTTTTTTTTTAAGTTTATTTATTTATTTTGAGAGACAGAGACAGAGCAAGTTGGGGAGGGGCAGAGAGAGAGGAA
This sequence comes from Hyaena hyaena, assembly GCF_003009895.1. Lineage (NCBI taxonomy): Eukaryota > Metazoa > Chordata > Mammalia > Carnivora > Hyaenidae > Hyaena > Hyaena hyaena. The sequence continues at coordinate 1,422,280 of NW_024081132.1, forward strand.
ACAATCCCAAGCAGGCTCCATGCTGCCAGTGCAGTGCTCAATTGGGGGGGGGGGGAGACTTGAAATCACAAAACCTTGAGCTTGTGACGTGAGCTGAAACCCAAGAGTTGGACACTTAACCAACCCCACCCAGGCGCCCTGAGCATGAAACTTTTTTTTTGTATCAATATATTTTTATTATTTTTTTGTGCTTCTTTTTTTTTTTTTTTTTTTACAAATCGTTTATTGTCAAGTTGGTTTCCATATAACACCAAGTGCTCATCCCCACAAGTGCCCTCTTCCGTGCCAGTCTCCCCTGTCCCCCCCATATCCATCAGTCCTCATTTTTTCCTCAGCATTCAAGAGTCTCTCATGGTTTGCCTCTCTCCCTCTCCCCCACCATTTCCCCCTCTCTCCTCCCCCATGGTCCTCTGTTAAGTTCCTCCTAAACGTGCAAACATATGATATTTTTCCTTCTCTGCCTGACTTATTTCCTGAGCATGAAACTCTTGATCTTGGAATTGTGCGTTTGAGCACCACATTGAGGGTACAGTTTGCTTAAAAAAAAAAAAGTTAAAAAAGGGACGATTATAAGGAAGAGAAAATACATTTACAGTACTGTGCTGCATTTAATGCTACTGTAAGTTTATGTCATCTGTTTACAAAATAGTGTCTACATCAATATTGTCTTATATGATGCAAAATACTGTAGATATTCTATGTATTACACAAGAAATAAAAAATGAAAAGATAATATGAAAAAGAGAGTCACATTTATTCATGTATTGATGACAAAGAAACAGCAATATAATTGCTTTTTATGGTAGCTTAGTGTAATAGACCTGATTGCTTCATGGTGGCCTATACACTAATTATAAAAAGTTTTTAAGTTTATTTATTTATTTTGAGAGAGAGAGAGAGAAAGGGAGAGAGAGAATTCCAAGCAGGTTCCATGCTATTAGTGCAAAGCCTGTTGAAGGGCTCAAATGTACAACCCATGAGATCATGACCGGAGCCGAAATCAAGGGTCAGACTTTAACCAACTGTGCCACCCAGGCACCCCTGTTATAAAATTTTTATGGCATACAGTATCACAGTCATATTCGTAATATAGTATTGGAAACATTGTTACATTAAAAAAATCCACTTACCTGTGATGATAAGCTAATACACAGTTTCTCCAATTTGGGGGTGGTGGCGGGGGCAGGGAGATGTATATACTGTACATTAATGTTGAAGGCAAAATTATAAAATATTAAGAAAACTAACACATTAATTTTATATTAAATGTCAATCACCTTATGCTTGTGTAGGGATAGACTATTTCCATACAAGCCTTGCACATGATATTTGTTATACCTGATGAATACTTAAGCACTGGTGTGGCTAATGACACAAAAATGTCCCATACATTTCTTTCTGTACAGTTATGCACACAAAGATAACACAGATTTACAGCAGATAAGTTTATTGACTGTACAGCATGATGGTTATTTACTATTCATTAAGAGGAGGTGGATCATCATAAAGGTCTTTATTCTCATCATCTTCATATTGAGTAGGCCGAGGAGAAGAGGTGGAAGGGGAGGCAGGAGAGACCGCATACTCAGGATAACTTCTTAGAAATTCTTCATAATCCCTGTCTGACTTTTTTGCTTTTTCATTTTTCTAAAAATGTTTTTATATGGTATCAATCCTTCTTCCACCATTTGCTTTGTTTTAGTGCTTGTATCATATAAGGGTCCATGTCATAAGTGAAGTCAAAAGTAGTTTTGAATAATTGGAAGCCTTCTGCCAGATTATCTAACTTCAATTTGTTTTCTGGAACTACAGCATCTGATATTGGTTCAGAAGCACTCATCTCCATTAAGCTGTGTTCTGTTAATTCCTCTGGTGTGGTGTCACTTAGCTCTTGAATTTCTCCAAGAAATGTATCATGAAATCGTTCATCCTCCCCGCCCCAACCTTTTTTGCATATCCACAATCTCTTTTATGATTTCCTTGATTGGTCCTGTCATAAATCCTATAAAGTCACACACAAGATCTGGATATCTTTTTGTGCAACAGAAATTTGTTGTTTTGGGCTTGATGGCTTTCATGGCTTTTCCTATGACAAGTGGCATTTTCAGTGGTGTAATCCTTACAGACTTTCATAATGTTCTCTCTACTGAGGTTCTCTTCCTTAGTGTTGACAGTCTTTTCCGTAGAGTACTATGCATAATGAGGCTTAATGGTCCTTATGACTGCTGATGTAGAAGCTGAAGTGGAATTTATTTGGGGGCAGGTAGACCACTTTGATGCCTTCGGTGTTGAACTCATCAGATTTTGGCTGGCTAGGGGCATTGGTCCAATATCAAAAGAGATTTTATTTTAGGGGTATCTGCATGGCTCAGTCAGTTAAGTGTCCAACTTCAGCTCAGGTCGTGATCTCACTGTTTGTGGGTTCGGGCTCCACGTCGGGCTCTATGCTGACAGCTCAGAGCCTGGAGCCTGCTTTAGATTCTGTGTCTCTCTTTCTGCCCCTCCCCTGCTCATGATGTGTCTATCTGTTTCTCTCTAAAAAATAAATGATAAATATTTTAAAAAATTTTTTAAAGAAATTTTATTTTTTAATTTAATTTTTTTTAATGTTTATTTTTCAGAGAAGGGGGGCAGAGAGAGGGAGACACAGAATCTGGAAGCAGGCTCCAGGCTCTGAGCTGTCAGCACAGAGCCCGACGCGGGCCCGAACTCACCAGTCTCAAGATCATGACCTGACCTAAAGTTGGACACTTAATACACTGAGCCACCCAGGTGCCCCTCAAAAGAATTTTAAAAGGAGTCCTTTACTAGCAAGGTACTTCCTGACTTCAGGGACAAAGCATTGATTGAACCAATCCAGAAAAAGTGTTCTCATTGTCCAGGTCTTGTTGAATAACCAAAAGACTGGCAGCTGGTGTTTATCTTTTCAAGGCTTGTGGGTTAGCAACTTTATAGATAAGAGCAGTCCTGAGCATAAGCCTGACTATATTTGTGCAAAACAGTAGAGTTAGCCTGTCTCTTCCTGCCTTATATCCTGGTGCTCACTTGTCTTTCTTACTAATAAATGTCCTTTTTGGCATTTTCCCCCCCAGAAAAAGGCACTTTGTCTTCATTAAAAACCTGTTCAGGCAGATGTCATTTCTCCTTTATGATTATTTCAATGGTGTCTGGGAACTTTCCTACTACGTCTTCTTTTATCTTGACATTTTTTAGGCCAAACCTCTTTCTAAAATTATCAATGCTCATTTTATAATGACTTCACTTTCCTGGAATCATGTTAGAGGCTATAGTTATGCCTTTCTTTAGCAGTTCTAAACTCACATAAAAGCTACATTTTCACACCCATCAGTCCTCAGTTTGGTGTGGGGGGGAGAGGAGGAGATGGGCATGGAGGAGGGCACTTGTGGGGATGAGCACTGGGTGTTATACGGAATCCAACTTGACAATAAACTATTTGTAAATTTAAAAAAAGAAAAAACTACATTTTCAATATGAGGTAGAAAGATATTTTGCAAAAAGTACAAAGTTTTTATACCCGCTGGTATAGCTGCAGCAACAGCTTAATGTATTTCCTTTTCTTTTTTTCCAATGGTCCTTAACCAGATTCATTTATCTTGAAATGGTAGACAACCACTGCTGCTAATCTCAATCTATGAATATATATCAAGCAATTCAGCTTTTTCTTAAAACTTCATGACTTTTCTCTGCTTGTTGGTAGCACTTCCAGCATCACTAGTGGCACTTGGTGGTACTCAAATTTAATGATATTTCACTAAACACAGTAAAAAATACTATGATCTATCTACGATAGATCACTCTTTACTGCAATACATGCAATTTACTAGAGAAATCAACTACTCACACTGCAGTGATTAGTGTCACATGGTGTCTTAAGTAGGTACTTGCAATACTTGATCTCACCACAAGAGCAACAGGAGGTAGCTATGAAATTGTTACAGTAGCAATATGTACCACAATTAATTTTATGCAGTTATGACTTAATACTATATCTTTACATTTGCATACATTTCTCTAGACTGCAAATGGCACCATATATAATCTGTGTGCTTAAGTTTTGATAAATTTTTAACTTAAAAAAATTTTTTTAATGTTTATTTATTTCTGAGAGAGAGAGAGACAGAGTGCAAACTGGGGGAGGGAGGAAAGAGAGGGAGACACAGAATCCAAAGCAGGCTCCAAGCTCTGAGCTGTCAGCACAGAGCTCAATGTGGGGCTTGAACCCAAAAACTGACCCAAGCCGAAGTTAGACGCTTAACCAACTGAGCCACTCGGGCTCCCCAAATTTTAACTTTTTATAATAGATTTGCGTATGTTATATGGCAGTAAATGATAAAACAGACTAGTATTTACATATATTTTATATATTCATGACATACCTAACTTCTTAATTTTTTTCAGTTTGTCTAGGCTATGCAGTTCTTCTGTGAATTTTTTCAAATTGTGGCACAACTCCAGATTTTTTTTGGCATATGTTGTGAAAGTAGACCCATAAGGTTCAAACCTATATTGTTCAAGCGTCACCAGTATATATATTATGAAATGTTCACCATGATACATGTAGTTACTTTTTGTCACCACACAAAGTTATTTCAGTATTATTGGCTGTATTCCTATTTTTTAAAAAATGGTTTTATTTGTGGGGCACCTAGGTGGCTCAGTCAGTTAAGCCTCCAACTTTGGCTCAGATCATGATCTCACAGTTAGTGAGTTCGAGCCCCGCCTCCCTGGGCTCTGTGCTGACAATGTGAAGCCTGGAGCCAGCTTCCAGTTCTGTGTTTCCTTCTCTCTGCTCCTCCCCTGCTTATGTGCTCTCTCTCTCTCTCTCTCAAAAATAAACATTTTTAAAAAATTTTAATGATTTTATTTGTTTGGGAGAGAGAGAGAGAGAGACAGAGTGCAAGTGGAGGAGGGGCAGAGAGAGGAAGACACAGATCCAAAGCAGGCTCTAGTCTCTGAGCTATCAGCACAGAGCCCAACATGGGGCTTGAACCCACAAGCTGTGAGTGAGATCATGACCTGAGACAAAGTCGGATGTTTAACTAACTGAGCCACTTTGGCAACCTACTATATTCTTTTATCCTTCTACATTGATTTCTAATTATCTGAAAGCATACTTTGTATAATTTCAATTCTTTTAAAATTGTTATGTTTATTTTATGACCTTGGATATGGATGTTTCACATGCTTTTGAAAAAGAATGTATGTTTTGTTGTTGTTGAGTGGTGTTCTAAAAATCTTAGTTACATTCAGTTGGTTGATGGTTTTGTTCGGCTGTCTATATCCTTGTACATTTTCTCTGTACTAGTTCCGTTTATTACTGATAGAAGAGTATGGAAGTCTCTGGTTAAAATTATGAATTTTGTATATGTCTTCATTTTTCAATTTATATGTTTTGAAGCACTGTTGTTAGGTGAATACACATTTAGGATTGTTGTTTTCTTGGTGAATTGATCCTTTCATCATTACATAATATTCTTCATTGTCTGTGATTTTTTCCCCCCAAAGTCTCCTTTGTCTCATATTTACTATAGTCATTCCAGCTTTATTTTCATTAGTGTTTCAAAGTATATTTTCCATTCTTTTACTTTTAATCTTCCTGTACCATTATATTTGAAGTGAGCTTCTTATAGTCATTTGGATCTTGTTTAAATCTTATGCAGAATGTCAATATCCTAACTTAGGTTTGGATATGCTAGTTCCAACCAGGATTCTGTGGAATCTCCTGACAATGATTCTAGTGTCAGTTTCTAAACAATTTTTTTTTAATGTTTTATTTATTTCTAGGAGAGAGAGAGAGAGACAGCGTGAGCAGGGGAGGGTCAGAGAGAGAGAGAGACACAGACTTTGAAATAGGCTCCAGGCTCTGGCTGGCAGAGGCGGGGCTCGAACCCACGAACCGTGAGATCACGACCTAAGCTAAAGTCGGACACTCAACCGACTGAGCCACCCAGGCACCCCTCTAAACAATTTTTAAAGCAAGTATGTGTGCCACTCGGTGACCAAACTTGAAACTTGGAACTGTTTGTTAGTTCAGTTCTCAAAGTCTTTGGTATGCTGAATAAGATCAGGTCTACATGTTTTTAGCTTAGGGCTGAGTCCATGAGTTCATAAACATTCATGGGGTTACTCTTCTGAGTTCCTTTATCTCAGTGAGCTTCCTAATATACTTCCTGGTTCTCTGAGACTGTATTTTTTTTGCTCTGCAGCCAGAAATTTGGGGCACTAGTTTACCCTTTCTGCTGTATATTTCTGCATCCAGGTCCAAGCAGTATGAGAACAGAAAAAGGAAAAAACAATGGGAGTTGGTCCCATTCTGTTAGAACCACAGCTTTTACCAAATAGGAAGGTCCTTCTCTTTAGTTTTGGCTTCTGGTAATTCTTATTATCACTAGTTTTGCTGCTGCTCCCTTCACTACTGTCAGTATACGATTACCTAGGAGATAGAGTGTGAGAGAATAGAGAAAAGAAAGAGAAAAAAATGGAGGATTTTCACACACTCTGAGTAATAGGAGTTTTCTTTTCTGCTCTGATCCAAAACAAAAGGGCTTATCTTGGAGCTCTCTCTAGATGCACCCAGTGTTCTCTGATAGATTTCTTTTGATGTATTGAATTCCAACTTTAGGATACTGGAGAAAAAAAATGGATATCTTGGAATTCTGGTCTTCCCCAGTCTTTCTGCTTAATAATGACTTCACAGTCCTCACATACTATTACCTGCATTCTGACCAGGTTTTGCAGTTGCATTCAGTAGGAGAGATAGAGTGAAATGTGCTTACTCTGTCTTTACCCAGCTCCAGAATCCCTATCATTTTGTTTTAACCTATTTATATATTTTTAGTGGGTTTCTTGAAGGCAGCATATGTTTGAGTCTTACTTTTTTTTAATCCAACCTGATAGTCTTTCCCTTTTTAGTAGGATATTTAAACTGTTTATTGAAGATCATTGATATGGTTATGATTAAATCTACTAAGTGCTATTTGTTTTCTATTTGTCCCATCAGTATTTTGTTCTCTTTTTATTATTTTTCTACCTTCTTTTTGGGTTTAATATCTTTTATGTTCCCATTTCATCTCTTTTTTTTTGGCTTATTAGCTATAGCTTCTTTTATGCTTGTTTGAAAATATATATAGTATTGTTATACCCAGATCGCAGTGTTCTCACCGACCAGAGACCACCAGGGAGACCGAGTCACGCATGCGAAGGCAAAGGGCTTTATTACGGGCTCAAGGCTCGGGCTCACAGACTTCACCAGCACCGTGGATCCGTGCTGAGAGCCCAAACAAGGGCAGAGTAGGGTTTTTATGGGGTTTGAGACAGGGGAGTTACAGAAGTTGTGACATGGGAACAGTGATCCAATCATAATTATACGACATCAGTGACAGCGGGTTTGACCATACACATTGCCTAGAGTATTCGTTACTTTTGGCGGGATCCAATTACAACATTTAGAGTACCTTTAAATTCAACCAATCACAAAGCAAGCCTAGGGTCTTACTCAGTGACTAACGGGTTACCTTTAACATTAGGTAACAGTGTCCTATCTATAGTTTCTATCTCCAGGCCTCTCCCTCAGTAATGTGGAGGGTGGTCGCTGGCCTTTCCTGATTGGGTGTTGCAAGGGTGGTTTCTCCTGCCTTGGGCAAAGTGTAACTGCCTGATAGTTTCAGGAAAGCTGAAACTTAGGCCTTCTAGTTTAGAGGGGAAACTTAAAGCCTGTCATGGAGTCAGTGTGGTTTAGACGTTTAGACTTGTGTCCTTACAGTATATACGAGAGATCAGCAAACTTTTTCTATGAAGGTCCATATAGTAAATATTTTAGGTTAGGTGGACTATATCTATCTCTGTCATAACTATTAGACTCCTGTGTTGTTTTAAAAAGCAGCCAGAGACAATATGTAAATGAATGACTGTGGCTGTGTTCCACTAAAACTTTATTTATGAAAACAGGTAGCAGGCCATATATGGCCTGCAAGCTATAGTTTGCCAACATCTGGTCATATCTGTAATTTAACATGATTCACTTTCAAGTGAGATTTTGGTACTTATAGGATTATAATCTTTCCACAATATACTTCCATTTCTTCCCCACCAGCCTGTGCACTCTTGTTTTCTTATGTTTTATATACGATATAAAGTTTATAGCATATGTATAGATAACATTGTTATTATTTTTCCTTGAATAGTCAATTATATTTTTAGGAGATTTAAATAAAAAATGAAATCTTTTAAATTTATCCATTGTTAGTTTCTAGTGCACTTTGTTATTATCTACTGTAATTTTCCTTTTGCGTGAAGGACTTCATTTAAAATTTCTGCTGCTGGCACTCTCCACAATAGCTAAAACATGGAAAGAGCCTAAGTGTCCATCAACAGATGAATGGATCAAGAAGATGTGGTTTATCTATACCATGGAATACTACATGGCAATGAGAAACAATGAAATCTGGCCATGTGTAGCAACATGGA
>NW_024081132.1:1431517-1462101 GCF_003009895.1 Hyaena hyaena
GACCCAGCAATAGCACTGCTAGGAATTTACCCAAGGGATATAGGAGTGCTGATGCATAGGAGCACATGTACCCCAATGTACATAGCAGCACTCTCAACAATAGCCAAAACATGGAAAGAGCCTAAGTGTCCATCAACTGATGAATGGATCAAGAAGATGTGGTTTATCTATACAATGGAATCCACCGTGGCAGTGAGAAAGAATGAAATCTGGCCATGTGTAGCAACATGGATGGACCTTGAGGGTGTTATGCTGAGCAAAATAAGTCAGGCAGAGAAGGACAAATGCCATATGTTTGCACGTATAGGAGGATTAGGAGGAACTTAACGGAGGACCATGGGGGAGAAGAAGGGGAGAAATAGTGGGGGAGAGGGAGAGAGGAAAACCATGAGAGACTCTTGAATGCTGAAAACAAACTGAGGACTGATGGGTGTGCGGGGGAGGGGTGGTGATGAGCATGGAGGAGGGCACTTGTTGGGATGAGCACTGGGTGTTCTATGGAAACTAACCTGACAATAAACTATTTGTAAAAAATAAAAGAAAAAATTTCTGCTGCTGTTGAATTCTTTTAGCTTTTGTAAGTCTTTGACAGTGTTTCACTTTTATTTTTGAAAGATATTTTTTGTTGGGTATAGAATCCAAGGTGACATTTTCCCCCACTTTCATTACTCTAAAGGCATTTTTCCATTCTCTTCTAGCATGTATTGTTTCTGCCAAGAAAACTACTGTTAGGGGCACCTGGGTGGCTCAGTCGGTTAAGTGTCTGACTTCGGCTTAGGTCATGATCTCGCGGCTCGTGGGTTCGAGCTCTGCGTCAGGCTCTGTGCTGACAGCTAGCTCAGAGCCTGGAGCCTTTTTTTTCAGATTCTGTGTCTTCCTCTCTCTCTGACCTCCCCTGCTCATGCTGTCTCTCTCTCTCTCAAAAATAAGTAAAACATTAAAAAAAAAAGAAAGCTACTGTTTTTATCTTTGTTCTTTATATCTCTGGTTCTTATTGAGATTCTCTCTCAATAAAAAAAACAGCTTCACTATTATTATTAATTATTATTATTATTATTATTATTATTATCATTTTGGTGAGAGAGAGTACGAATGTGGAGGGGAGGGGCAGAGAGAGAGGGAGAGAATCTTAAGCAGACTCCACAGTCAGCACAGAGCCCAGCTTGGGGCTTGATTTCATGACCATGAGATCATGACCTTAGCCAGAATCAAGAGTTGGAACTTAACTGACTGAGCCACCCAGGCGCCCCTCAGAATAACAGCTTTATTGAGATATAATTCAGACACCATAAAATTCACCTTTTTTAAGTGTACAATTTATTGAGTTTTAGTATATTCACAAAGATGTCCAACTATCATCACTAACCTTAGAATTTTGTCACCTAAAAATGAAACCCTATGCCTATTAACAGTTACTCTCAATATTCTCCCACTGGGAACCATTAATCTAAATTCTGTCTCTGTGAATTTGTCTTTTCTAGATGTGCCATGTTTATGGAATGATATAACATGTAGTCTTTTGTGATGGACTTCTTTCACTTGGCACACTATTTTCAGGGTTCATTCATGTTATAGCAATACTTACTCCTTTAGTGCCACATAATATTTTATCATGTAAATGTATCACATTTGTTTATCTACTCATCAGCTGATGGGCATTTAGCTTGTAGTCATTTCTTGGCTTTTATGAATAATGCTGCTCTGCACATTCGTATATAAGTTTTTATATGGACATATGTTTTCATTTCTCTTGGGTGAAATATCTAGGAGTGGAATTGCTGGATCAATATGGTAACTCTGTGTTTAACATATTTAGAAACTGTGTTTGGAAGTGGCTACAGCATTTTATATTTCCATCAGCATTGTATGAAGTTCCAGTATCTCTGCATCCTTGTCAACACTTATATATTGGCTGTCTTTTAATATTAGTCTTCCTAGTGGGTGTGATCTCTTACTGTGATTTTGATTTGCATTTTCCCATGACTAATAATGATGAGCATTTTTCCATGTGCTTATTTCTCTAAGGAAGATATACAAATACCTGTTAATGTCTATTTAAATAAATCTTTTGCTCATTTTTAACATTGACTTGACTCTTATTGTTGAGCTGTAAGATTTCTTTATATATGTTGGGTATAATTCCCTGTGAGAAAAAGAATTTACAAAAAATTCTTCCATTCTGTGCATTGTCTTTTCATTTTCTTAATAGCATCATTTGAAGCCAAAAAGGTTTTAATTTTGATGAAGTCCATTTACTTATTTTTTCTTTTGTTGCTTTTGCTGTTGGTGTCATATCTAAGAAATTATTGCCTAATCCAATGTCACAGAGATTCCTCTGTTTTCCTTTAAGAGTATTAGCGTTTTGGGGCACCTGCGTGGCTCAGTTGGTTAAGCGTCCGTCTCTTGGTTTTGGCTCAAGTCATGATCTCACAGTTCCTGAGTTCGAGCCCCACATCAGGCTCTGTGCGGACAGTGCAGAGCCTGCTTGGGACTCTCTCTTCTCTCTCTCTCTGTCCCTATCCCACTCACATACTCTGTTTCTCTCTCAAAAATAAACTGTAAAAAAAATTTTTTTAAGTTAGGGTTTTAGCTTTTGCATTTAAGTCTGTGGTTCGTTCATTTTGAGTTAATTTTTGTGTATCTTATAAGGATGTAGTTTAACTTTATTCTTTTGCATGTAGATATATAGTTCTCCCAGTACCATTTAGAAATCTTAATCTTTAGAAAAAGATTATTTTTTCCCACATTGAATGGTCTTGGAACCTTTGTTGAAAATCAGTTTACCAAAAATGTAAGAGTTGGTTCCTATGCTGTCAGTTCTATTCCATTTAAATATATGCCTTTTTGTCAGAATCACACTGTCTTAATTTCTGTACTTATATAGTAAATTTTAAAATAGAGAAGTGTGCGTTTTCCAATTTTGTTCTTTTTCAAGATTGTTTTGGCTATTGGGGTGCTTTCCATTTCTACATGAATCAGTTTGTCAGTTTAGGATCAATTTGTCAGTTTCTCTAAAAAAGAAGGACAGCTGAAATTTTGACAGGTATTAGAATGAATATGTAGATCAATATGGGTAGTATTGCCATCTAAATATAGGATATAAGCAAAAATCCATTTACATTGCCTTTTGTATTTACTTATGTAGTTACCTTTATCAGTGCTCTTTATTAGTGCTTTATCAGTGCTCTTTTACTTCATTTGAATTAATATCCAGTGACCCTTTATTTTAGTCTAAAGGACTCCCTTTACTATATCTTTTTTTAAATGTTTATTTATTTATTTTGAGAGAGAGAGAGAGCGCAGGGGAAGGGCAGACAGAGAGGGAGAGAGAGAATCCTAAGCAGGCTCCTCATTTCAGTTGATTTGCTAGCAGTGAATTCTGTTTTTGTTTATATGTGATTGTCTTAATTTCTCCTTCCATTTTTCTAATTTAAAAATTCTTGTTGTAGTAAAAAACACATAAAATTTACTGTCTGACTTTTTAAGTATACAGTTCAGTGGTATTAAATACATTCATAATGTTGTGTAACTGCCACAACCATACATGTCCATCAATCTTTTCAGCTTGTAAAACTAAAACCCTATACCCATAAAACAAAGCTGCCCTTCCACCCATCTTTCTAGCCCCTGGCAACCACAGTTTTATTTTCTGTCTCTGTGATTTTGACTTATACCTCATATAAGTGAAATCATACAGTATTTGTTGTTTTGTCACTGGCTTATTTTACTTAGCATAATATCTTCAATGTTCATCCATTCGTAGCATATTGCAGACTTTCCTTCCTTTTTAAGACTGAGTAGTATCCCATTGTTATGTATATCTACATTTTGCTTGATGGATACTTATTCATGTTTTAGCAATTGTGAATAATACCACTATGAATATGAGTATACAGATATCCCTTTGAGAAGTGTAATTACTGGGTCATATGGTACCTTTTTTTGCTGTCTACAAGAGATTCATTTTATTTGAGATATAACTGACATGTAATATTATATTAGTTTTAGATATACAACATGATTTGAAATATGTATATATTGCCAAATGATTACCTCAGTGAGTTTGTAATTAACATCCATTACCACATAGTTACAATTTTTTTTCTTGTGATAAGAACTTGTAAGACTTACTCTGTTAGCAACTTCTAAATATACAGTATTGTTAACTGTCATCATTATGCTGTACATTACATCCCCAGGACTTATTTATCTTATAACTGGAAGTTCATATCCTTTAGTCACTGTCACTCATTTTGCCCATTTGCCCACCCCTTCTTTTGTCAACCACCAATCTGTTTCTGTGTCTAGGAGTTTGTTTTATTTTTTTTAATTGAAAAACTAGTTGTTTGGTAATCTCTGCACCCAACATGGGGCTCGAACTCACAACCCCAAAATCAAGAATTGCATGCTTTTCCAGCTGAGCCAGATAGGCACCTCTGAGTTTATGTTTTTTTAGATTCCCATATAAATGAGATCATATAGTATTTGTATTTCTCTGTGTTATTTCACTTGGAATCTATCTATGTTGTCATAAACAGCAGGATTTCCTTTTTTAAGCTCAATAATATTCCATTGTACATGTATGTGTATGTCTCACACCTTTATCCATTGATCAGTGAACACTTAGGTTTTTTCCATGTCTTGGCCATTGTAAATAATGCTGCAGTGAACATGGGAGATATCTCTGGGAGATAGTGATTTCATATCCATCAGATACATACCCAGAAGTGAAATTGCTGGATCATATGTTCTATTTTAATTTTGGGGAGACCTTTAATACAGTTTTCCATAGTGGCTGTAACAATTTTTATTCCCACCAACAATGCACAAGGGTTTCTCTTTTCTCCACGTCCTTGCCAACACTTGTCTTTTTGATAATAGTCACTTTAGTAGGTGGAGATGGTATCTCATTGTGGTTTTGATTTACATTTTCCTGATTTTTAGTGATGTTGAATACCTTCCCATGTAGCTGTTGGCCACTTGTATTTCTTTGGAAAAATGTCTATTCAGTTCCTTTGCCTATTTCTTTTTTTTCTTTTTGAAATAAAGATTTATTTCCTCATGGAATTCTTTTTTTTCCCCTTAAATAGTTTATTGTCAAGTTGGTTTACATATAACACCCAGTGCTCATCCCAACAAGTGCCCTCCTCCATGCCTCTTTCTTAATCTTTTTTGTTTGTTTGTTTCTTTGGCTTTTGAAAAGTTCTATGAGTTCTTTATATATTTTGGATATTAACCTCTTTATTTTTTTATTTTTTTATTTTATTTATTTCCAGGAGAGGGAGAGAGAGAGAGAGACAGCGTGAGCAGGGGAGGGTCAGAGAGAGAGGGAGTCACAGACTCCGAAACAGGCTCCAGGCTCTGAGCTGGCAGTCAGCACAGAGCCCGACGTGGGGCTTGAACCCACGAACCGCGAGATCATGACCTAAGCGAAAGTCGGACGCTTAACCGACTAAGCCACCCAGGCGCCCCTGGATATTAACCTCTTATCAGACATATGATTGCAAATATTCTCTCCTATTTTGTAGGTTTTCCTTTTTTATTCATAAAATGTTTCTTTTGTTGAGCAGAAACTTTTTAGTTTGATATAGGCCCACTTTTCTTTTTTAGAATTCTTTAAAAACGTTTTTTTAATGTCTATTTTTGAGAGACGAGGAGGAGTAGAGAGAGGGAGACACAGAATTCCAAAGCAGGCTTCAGGCTCTGAGCTTTCAGCACAGAGCCCTATATGGGTCCCAAACCCATGAACTGTGAGATCATGACTGAGTCAAAGTCGATGTTCAACAGACTGAGCGACCCAGGCACCCCTGATATAATCCCACTTGTTTATTTTCCCTTTTGTTTGTTTGTTGCTGTTGGTGTCAAATCTGAAAACTTACTGCTAAGCCTGATATCTAGGAACTCACCTCCATAATTTTCTTCTAGGATTTTTATGGTTTCAGGATGTACATTCAAGTCTTCATTCCATTTTGAGCTAGTTTTTGTGCATGGTGTAAGATAGTGGTCCGGTTTCATTTTTTTCATGTCGCTGTCCAATTTTCCGAGCACCATTTATTGAAGAAATTGTTCTCTCCCTATTGTATATTCTTGACTCCTATATATGTGGGCTTCTTTCTAGCCTCTCTGTTCTGTTCTATTGATCTATGTGGCTGTTTTAAACAAATGTTTGCTTATTGTTTTTGAGAGAGAGAGAAAGAGAGAACACAAGCAGTGGAAGGGCAGAGAAAGGAGGACAGAGGATCCAAAGTGGGCTCCACTCCAGCAGCAGCCAAGCCCAATGTGGGGCTTGAACTCACAAACTGTGAGATCATGACCTGAGCTGAAGTTGGACGCTCAACCAACTGAGGCACCCAGGCGCCCCAGTGTGGCTGTTTTGATGTCAGTACCATACTGTTTGGATTATCATAGCTTTTTTTTTTTTTTTTGGTACTAGCTTTGTAATATAGTTTGAAATCAAGAACTGTCATGCCTCCGGCTTTGTTTTTCTTTCTCAAGATTGCTTGGCCTATTTGCAGTCTTTTATGGTTTCATACAAGTTTTAGGATTGTTTGTTCTATTTCTGTGAAAAATGCTGTTGGAATTTTGATAGGGATTACATTGAAGCTGTAGGTTGCTGTGGGTAATATGGACATTTTAACTGTATTAATTAGTCCTATTCATGAGCATAGAGTATCTTTCCCTTTATATGTATCTTCTTCAGTTTCTTTCATCAGTGTCTTACAGTTTTCACCTCCTTGGTTAAATTTACTTCTAGGTATTTTATTCTTTTTGGTGTAGTTGTAAGTGGGATTGCTTTATTAATTTCTCTTTTTGGTAGTTCTTTATTTCATGTATAGAAATTCAGCTGATTTTGTATTTTGATTTTGTATCCTGCAACTGTACTGAATGTGTTGATTAGTTCTAACAGTTTTTTAGTCTTTTTTTTTTGTGGGGGGGAGGGAGGTCACTTTTTTTTTTTAATGTTTTATTTATTTCTAGGAGAGAGAGAGACAGCGTGAGCAAGGGAGGGTCAGAGAGAGAGGGAGACATAGACTCTGAAACAGGCTCCAGGCTCTGAGCTGGCAGTCAGCACAGAGCCCGAAGCGGGGCTCGAACCCACGAACCGCGAGATCGTGACCTAAGAGAAAGTCGGACGCTTAACCGACTAAGCCACCCAGGCGCCCCTTAAGTAGGCTTCATACCCAGCATGGAGCACAACATGGGACTTGAACTCCCAACCCTGAGATCAAGACCTGAGCTGAGATCGAGAGTCAGACGCTTAACCAACTGAATCACTGAGGCACCCCAGTTATTTTTAGTCTTTAGTCTTTTCTGCATATGATATCATGTCATCTGCAGATAGAAACAGTTTTTCTTTTTCAGAGAGAGAGGGAGACAGAGAATCCAAAGCAGGCTCTGTATTGACAGCAGACAGCCCAATGTGGGGCTCAAACCCATGAATGTGAGATCATGACCTGAGCTGAAGTCAGATGCTCGACGAGCTGAGCCACCCAGGTGCCCCTGCTTCTTCTTTTCTGATATGGATGCCTTTTTTTTTTCTTGCCTAATTACTGTGAGCTTGTCACAGACGGCCTTTATTATGTTGAGGTATGTTCTCTCTAAATCCACTTTGCTGAGAGTTTTTATTGTGAGTGGGTGTTGAATTTTGTCAAATGCAAAATTTTCTCAGCATCTGTTGCAATGATTATATGATTTTTACCCTTCATTTTGTGAATGTGGTGTATCATGTTGATTGATTTTTGGGTATTGAAGCATTCTTGTATCTCTGGTATAAATCCAACTTAATCATGGTGAGTCTTCCTTTTAATAATTTAAAAATTTGGTTCCTATTTTGTTGAGGATTTTTGCATCTGTGCTTATCAAAGATATTGGTCTGCAATTTTCTTTTTTTCATAGTTGTCTTTGGTTTTAGTATCAGGGTAATGCTGTCCTCCTGGAATGAATTTGGAAGCATTCCTTCCTCTTCTCTTTTTGGGAATAGTTTGAGAAGTATAGGCATTAACTCTTCTTTAAATGTTTGGTAGAGGGGTGCCTGGGTGGCTTAGTCGGTTAAGCGTCCGACTTTCGCTTAGGTCATGATCTCGCGGTTCGTGGGTTCGAGCCCCGCGTCCGGCTCTGTGCTGACTGCCAGCTCAGAGCCTGGAGCCTATTTCAGATTCTGTGTCTCCCTCTCTCTGACCCTCCCCTGCTCACGCTGTCTCTCTCTCTCTCCTAGAAATAAATAAAACATTAAAAAAATTTTTTTAATAAAAAAAATAAATGTTTGGTAGAAAAAAAAATGTTTGTTAGAACTAAGTTTTGAAGCCATCTGGACTTTTGTTTGTTGGGAGTTTTTTTATTCAATTTTGTTTCAATTTTATTACTGGTTTGTCTGTTTAGGTTTTCTATTTCTTTCTGATTTAGTCTTGGAAGAACTTATGTCTGTAGGAATTTATTCACCCTTCTAGTTTGTCCAATCTATTGGCATATTGTTTTTTTGTAGTAATCTCTTATAATCCTTTGTATTCTGTGTTGTTGGCTCTTAGAGGGAAGCTGTATTAGGAGTAGAGGTAAGAGAAAGCACAGGTTGAGATCAGTAGAACAGATAGATTAAGTATGATGTGCTTCTGAGACATCTAAGTGGTAACAATCAAGTAGACAGTGAATATAAGAATTTCAAGTTTAGAAAAGTGTCCTAAACTATAAACAACAAATCTGGTAGAGTCAGTATATTACCTACAGCTTCAGTATAAAACACATAATTCAGAGCACAATTAAATAAAACACCTCAACACATTTGTGTACTTCATCATAAGAAATCTTCCACTGTTGTAACTTAACCTTGGGTTTACTCTGGCCTAACAAGATTCTCACTTTTCTTCTCACTAGTAGGAATGAAAAACTAAGAGAAAGTACTGCTCCCAGTTGCTGTTACACTATTAGGTCCCACTAGAAGCTGTGTCTATTCTGCTACCCTTGCTCAGGTTTTGCTTCCTTCCTAGCATCTTTCAGCATCCTGCTTTTTTCCAATCTATACAAGAAAGAAAGGAAATGATTCTGTTTACATATGCAGTATTTTCCTAGGATTACCCTCTACTGCTTTTTTCCAGTCTGGATGGAAATTCTTCCTTGACTTCTGTGCCGCTTCCTGATCTTTGAGGCTGGAACTGTTATAAAAGCTAATTGGCATCAGACACAAAAGATTATTCATGAACTTTTCTCTAAGACCGACAGCTCCTTCCAAGCCTGATTCTAAATTTTTAAAGGGACTATCTCTTGCTTTTCTTCTAAACAGACAAACTAGAATACATTTGAACAGACTGTGTACAATTTTCAAACAATTGCTTTCTATACCATGTTTGAAAATTATTTTCCCATAGAAACTATAATATAAATGGTAGTTTTTTTCTCCAGCTAACTCCAAAGCCTTTTAAACTTGTATCAAATGGTATTTCATTTATAATTGACAATAGCTATACCCATGTGTCTTGGACACACTGACACATTGCCCTTAAGTTATTCTAGAATGTCATTAAGACAAGAAACAAAGACTATATCTATAGGGTCCCCACAATTTGTTTTACTTTCTATACTAGCAGTGTAGAATCATAGACTGTAGGAGTTAGGAGGGCCATTAGAGATAACATAATCCAAACTAGTTATTTTATGAGAGAGAATGACTGTGAGCCAGAAAACATATATGACTTTTCCTTAGTAGCATTTTCTTACCTTACATCACTGAAATTTGTAGATATTGTTTAAGATTCCAGATAAACTCCTAGGGTGCCTGGGTGGCTCAGTTGATTAAGTGTCTGACTCTTGGTTTTGCCTCAAGTCGTGATCTCATGGTTTCTGGGATCAAGAGCCGCATTAGGCTCCGTGCTGACAGGACAAAGCCTGCTTGGGATTCTCACTCTCCCTTTCTCTCTGCCCCTCCTCCACTCACACACACACTCTCTCAAAATAAATGAATAACTTAAAAAAGCAACAATAAATAAAATGCCAGATAAACTCAAGGCTCAGTTCTTCTTTTTTTAATGTTTTTATTTATTTCTGAGGGAGAGAGAGAGAGAGAGAGACAGTGTGAGCAGAGGAGGGTCAGAGAGAGAGGGAGACACAGAATCTGAAACAAGCTCCAGGCTCTGAGCTGTCAGCACAGAGCCTGACACAGGGCTGGAATCAACGAACTGTGAGATCATGACCTGAGCCGAAGTCGGATGCTTAACCGACTGAGCCACCCAGGTGCCCCTGATTGGTTTGTTTTTTTTTTTTTGAAACTGTTGAGATTTAAGAATTCTTATGTATTCTAAATACTAGTAGTCCTTTGTTGGCAATGTGATTTACATAT
This sequence comes from Hyaena hyaena, assembly GCF_003009895.1. Classification (NCBI taxonomy): domain Eukaryota; kingdom Metazoa; phylum Chordata; class Mammalia; order Carnivora; family Hyaenidae; genus Hyaena; species Hyaena hyaena. Next base: position 1,441,845 of record NW_024081132.1, read on the forward strand.
ATTTTCTCTGAGTCTGTAGCTTGTCTTTTCTTTTAATTAACAGATTCCTTCATAGAACATTAATTTATAATTTTTAATCTTTGCCTGGCACTCTGTACTGAAGATTTAAAAATATTTCCTAACAGTTGTATAGTTCTACATTTTGCATTTAAGTCCTTGATCCATTTTGAGTTAATATTTATATATAGTGTTAGGTTTAAGTTGAAATTTATTATTATTACTATTTTTTGCCTATGGACGTCCAGTTGTATCATTTGTTAAAAAGATGTTCTTTCCACCGAGGAGAGGAGGATGGCAGTGAGTAGGAGGACCCTAGGTTTGCCTTGTCCCATGAACACAACTATATAACTATCTAATCAAACTAATTACCCCCAGAAATCTATCTGAAGACTGGCAAAACAAACTCCACAACTAATGGTAGAGAAGAGGCCCCATCAAGGAAAATAGGAGCAGAGAGGTGGCTCGGGAAACAAGCAGATCCTGGCTGCTCTGGTGGGGAGGGAGCCATAGTCATAGAGAAGGGCAAGAGACAGATAAGCACACAGGAGTGCACACAGGAAAAATGAATTCCCATAGCAATTGACTTGGAAAGTGAGAGGGTCCAAATTTCGTGAGTTCCTCCAACCAGCAGGGCTTAGAACCTAGAGTTTTAAAGATCAGTGTGTTTGGCTCTAGGAGAGCTCAGAGGACACTGGGTCTACTCTTGGAGAAAAGGCAGGGCAAACATACAACATATAGCATGGAAACTGCAATCTGAAGAGCTCCAGGGGCACACATTGGGGAGGTTAGTTGCTCATTTCAGAACTTGTCTCATAGAAGCATTGTTCATGATATAGTCCTCCAGGAGCAAAGGAACTGTCAGACACCATATCCTTCCCTACCCTTCCGCTTAAACACAGAGCCACCTGTACAAACCAGCACAGAACACTCCCTAACTAACTTGCTTACATCAAACCCCGCTCTGCACACTCTGGAAAAACTGCCCTTCCCAGTCACTCTTACGTTAGTTCCAGTGCACTGGGGCTCTTCCCCTGGAAGAAATTTACCTCAAATGAAAGAACAGAACAACACCACAGAAAGGGATCTAAGTGAGACAAATATAAGTAACATACCTGAAGGAGACTTTAAAGCAATTATAAGGATATCCACTGGACATGAGAACAGAGTGGAGGACATCAGTGAGACCCTTAAAACAGAGAAAAAGAATAATAACAGAGATAAAGGACTCACCCTTAAAACAGAGATAAAGAATAATAACAGAGATAAAGGACTCAAACAAATGAGAAACACACTTGATAGAATGAATAGCGGACTGGACAAAGCAGAGGAATGACTTAGTGACCTAGAAGAAAGAGTAATGAAAAGTAATCAAACTGAACAAAGGAGAGAAAAAAGAATTATGCAAAACGAGAATACACTTAGGGAACTTGTTGACTCCATCAAACATAATAATGTACATATTATAGGAATCCCAGAAGAACAAAGAGGAAAGAGGGCAGAAAATTTATTTGAAGAAATAATAGCTGAAAACTTCCCTAACGTGGGAAAAGAAACAGATATCCAGATCCAGGAGAAAACTCCCATCAAAAGAGCATATCCACACCAAGATGTATTATAATTAAATTGACAGTATAATTTAATTATTAATTTAATTTTTAAAGCAGTAAGACAAAAGAAGATAGTCACATACCAAAGAAACCCCATAGCTATCAGCAGATTTTTCAGCAGAAACTTTCCAAGCCAGAGAGGAGTGGCTTGATATATTCAAAGTGCTGAATGGGAAAAAGCAGCGGCCAAGAATACTTGATCAGCAAGGCCATCATTCAGTAGAAGAAGAAATAAAGAGTTTCCCAGACAAATCAAACTAAGGGAGTTCATGACCACTGAACCAACTCTGCAAAAATATTAAAGGGGACTCCTTGGAAAGGAAAGACCACAAATGACCATGTGAAGGTAGGAAGCACAAAAGCAGTAAACATGAATATCACTGTAAAAAAAAAATCAGTTAAGCAAATCACAAAAGAAAAGGATGTAAATCATGACACCATGTACCTAAAACAGGAGGAGCAAAGGAGTAAAGAAGGGGTTCAAACTTAAATAACCATCAGTTTAATATAGACTGCTATATACAGAAGAGGTTATATATCAACTGAAGAGTAACCATATATCAAAAACCATACTAAATACACAAAGAATAAAAAGAAAGAAATTCAAATATATCACTAAAGAAAACAAACAAGCCATGAAATAGAGAAAGACTAGAAAGGATCAAAGAAAATCTTCAGAAACAATCACTGAACAAATAATAAAATGGCAATAAAAACATATGTATCAATAATTACTTTGGGTGTAAATGGACTAAATGCTGTAATCAAAAGATATAGGGTAACAGAATGGATGAAAAAAAGAGACTCATGTATATGGTTCCTACAATAGACTCATTTTAGACCAAAACACACCTGTAGATTGAAAGTGAGGTGTTAGAGAAATGTCTATCATGCAAATGGATGTCAAAAGCAAGACAGAGTGGCAATACTTATATCAGAGGAAATACACCTTAAAGCAAAGACTGTAAAAAGAGGCAAAGAAGGACACTATATAATAATAAAGGGACAATCCAACAAGACATACCAATTGTGAATATTTATGGACCCAACATGAGTAGCACCAAAATACACAAAACTGTTAATAACAAACACAGTAGGAATAACAAACACAAAGGAACTAATCAATAATAATACAATAGCACTAGAGGACTTTAACACCCCACTTACATCAATGGACAGATTATCTAAACAAAATCACCAAGGAAACAATGGCATCGAATGACATAATGAAACAGATGGATTTAACAGATATATTCAGAACATTACATCCTAAAACAGCAGAATAAACATTCTTTTCAAGTGCACATGAAACATTCTCTAGAATAGATCATACATTAGGCCATAAAACAAGCCTTAATAAATTTAAAAAGATCAAAGTCATACCATGCATCTTTTCTGACACAATACTATGAGACTAGAAGTCAACCACAAGAAAAAAATTGGTAAGACCACAAATACATGGAAGTTAAGTAACTTGCTACTAAACAATGAATGTGTCAACCAGGAAATAAAAGAAGAAATTAAAAAGTACATGGAAATGGGCTGCTGGGGGGGTCAGTTGGTTAAGCGGCTGACTTCAGCTTAGGTCACGATCTCAAGGTTCATGAGTTCGAGCCCCACATCAGGCTCTCAATGCCAAAGCCCACTTCGGATCCTCTGCCCCCACACCCTTCCCCACACCCTCTCTCCCTCTTTCTCTCAAAAATAAAAATAAAACATCAAAAAAAAAGTACATAGAAACAAATGGAAATGGAAACACAACAGTTCAAAACCTTTGGGACAGAGCAAAAGCAGTTCTAATAGGGAAATTTATAGTGATACAGGCCTACTTCAAGAAGCAAGAAAAATCTCAAACAACTTAACCTTACACCTAAAGGAGCTAAAAAAAGAACAAGCAAAACTTAAACCAGCTGAGAAAGCAAATAATAAAGATTAAAGCAAAAACAAATTATATAGAGCTAAAAAAAAAATAGTAAATAGATCAATGAAACCAGGAGCTGGTTCATTGAAAAAAAAATCAATAAAATTGATAAACCTCTAGCTAGACTTAATAAGAAAAAAAAAAGAGGAAGAATACCATGGAATACTACATGGCAATGAGAAACAATGAAATCTGGCCATATGTAGCAACATGGATGGACCTTGAGGGTGTTATGCTTAGTGAAATAAGTCAGGCAGAGAAGGACAAATATCACATGTTTGCACGTATAGGAGGATTAGAAGGAACATAACAGAGGACCAAGGGGGAGAAGAAGGGGGGAAATGGTGGGGGAAAGGGAGAGAGGCAAACCATGAGAGACTCTTGAATGCTGAGAAACAAACGGAGGACTGATGGGTGTAGGGGGAGGGGGGAGATGGGCATGGAGGAGGGCACTGTGGGGATGAGCACTGGGTGTTCTATGGAAACCAATTTGACAATAAACTATTTGTAAAAAATAAATAAATAAAATTTAAAAAAAAAGAGGAAGAACCCAAAAAAATAAAAGCAAATGAGAGAGGAGAAACACCACAGAAATAAAATTATAAGAGAATATTATGAAAAACTACATGCTAACAAATTGGACAACCTAGAAGAAATGGATAAATTCCAGAAAAACATAATGTGACAAAACTGAAACAGGAAGAAATAGAAAATTTGGACAGATCAATTACAAAGAATTGTAATCAGTAATAAAAAAAACAAAAACCCAACAAACAAAAGTCCAGGACCAGATGGCTTCACAGGCAAATTCTGCCAAACATTTGAAGAAGAGTTAATACCTATTCTTCTTAAACTATTCCAAAAAATAGGAAAGGAAAACTTCCAAATGTATTCTATGAAGCTAGCATTATTCTGATGTGAAAACCAGATAAAGAAATCACTAGAGGGGTGCTTGGGTGGCTCAGTCGAGCATCCAACTCTTTATTTCAGCTCAGGTCATGATCTCAGTTTGTGTATTTGAGCCCCGTGTCGTGCTCTGCGCTGACAGTGCAGAACCTGCTTGGGATTCTCTCTCTCCGTCTCTCTCTCTCTCTGCCTCTGCCTCTCTCTCTCTCTCTGCCCCTCCCTCACTTGTGCTTGCTCACTCTCTCTCAAAAAATAAATAAACATTTAAAAAAAAAAACGATATCACTAGAATAGAAAGCTATAGGCCCTGATGAATGTAGATGCAAAACTCCTCAACAAAATACTGGCAAACCAAATCCAACAATATATTAAAAATATCATTCACCACAATTTATGAGGTTTCCTCTGAGATTGTAAGGATGGTTCAGTATTTGCAGATCAATCATTGCGATACATCACATTAACAAGGGAAAGGATAGGAACCACATGATCATTTAAACAGATGCAGAAAATACATTTGGCAAAGTACAGCATCCATTCACGATTAAAGCCCTCAACAAAATAAATTTAGAGGTAACATACCTCAATATAATAAAGGCCATTATAAACAACAACAACAACAACAACCCCAGAGCTAATAACATCATCCTTGATTGGGAAAAACATAGCTTTGCCCCTAAGGTCAGGAACAAGACAAGGATGTGTACTCTCACCATTTTTATTCAACGTCGTACTGGAAATCCTAGCCACAGCAATCAGACAACAAAAAGAAATAAAAGGCATCCAAATCAGTAAGGAAGAGGTAATACTTTCACTATTTGCAGATGGCATGTTATTCTATATAGGATACCTGAAAGATTCCACCAAAAAACTGCTGGAACTTATAATTCAGTAGAGTTGCAGGATACAAAATCAATGTACAGAAATCTGTTGCATTTGTGTACACCAACAATGAAGCAGCAGAAAGAGAAGTTAAGAAAACAATCCTATTTACAGTTGCACCAAAAATAATAAGATACCTAGGAGAAGACCTAACTAAAGAGTTAAAGACCTGTACTCAGAAAATTAGAAAACTCTGATGAAAGAAACTGAAAATGACACGAAGAAATGGAAAGACGTTCCATGCTCATGGGTTGGAAGAACGCATTTTGTTAAAATGTCTATACTACTCAAAGCAATCTACATGTTTAATGCAGTTGCTATCAAAATACCAACAGCAGCTTTCACAGAACTAGAAAAAATAATCATAAAATTTGTATGGAATCACAAAAGACCCTGAATAGCCAAAGCAACCTTGAAAAAGAAAAGCAAAGCTGGAAGCATTACAATTCCAGACTTCAAGTTATATGACAAAGCAATAGTAATCAAAACAGTATGAGTTTCTAGAGCTGCTTTTCTGGTCTTGTAAGGATTTGTAGGACTTATTCAGGACAATCACTGGCAATCATCTGTCCATGGAATACAGTGTGGGCTACATACACATGGCCAAAATACACATGGTGGAGAGTCTCAAATACCACTATGAGTAGGGAAACAAAATAACGAAACGCTCAACAAGCGAAACCAAGAGACACCATTCAAAGAACACTTCCTGAACAGATAGGCCCTGAACAGTCAAAGAGCCCTCTTTAATACAGCAGAACTTGCAGGGACAGAGCATACAACAAGCTTTTAAAATTAACAAGACCCAGCAGTAGCACTGCTAGGAATTTACCCAAGGGATATAGAAATGCTGATGCATAGGAGCACATGTACCCCAGTTCATAGCAGCACTCTCAACAATAGCCAAAACATGGAAAGAGCCTAAGTGTCCATCAACAGATGAATGGATCAAGAAGATGTGGTTTATCTACTACATGGCAATGAGAAACAATGAAATCTGGCCATGTGTAGCAATGTGGATGGACCTTGAGGATGTTATGCTGAGTGAAATAAGTCAGGCAGAGAAGGACAGATATCATATGTTTGCACGTATAGGAGGATTAGGAGGAACTTAACGGAGGACCAAGGGGGAGAAGAAGGGGGGAAATAGTGGGGGAGAGGGAGGGAGGCAAACCATGAGAGACACTTGAATGCTGAGAACAAACTGAGGACTGATGGGTGTCGGGGGGAGGGGGGAGGGGTATGGAGGAGGGCACTTGTTGGATGAGCACTGGGTTTTATATGGAAACAAACTTGAGAATAAACTATTTAAGAAAAAAAATCATTTCCTAAGTAAACTTCTCTTAACCTCAAGGTATTCGTATGAAAAATGACACTAATTATCATAGGGTTGTTTTAAGAATAAAATACAATAGCTGTCCAGCCTATAAGGGGCACTCAGTATAAGGGAACACTTTTATTTTTTTTAACCTTATCAAGTGCTCCATTATATCCCCTTTTTAGGATGTGCTGTCCCATAAGATACATGACCTCTTGAGAAAATATTGTATAGATCAGATGATAACATAGTTTTATAAGCGTTTCTTTTTTTAATGTTTTATTTATTTCTGAGAGAGAGAGAGGCAGCGTGAACAGGGGAGGATCAGAGAGAGGGGGAGACACAGAATCCGAAGCAGGCTCCAGACTCTGAGCTGTTAGCACAGAGCTGGACACGGAGCTCAAACCCACGAACCGTGAGATCATGACCTGAACTCAAGTCAGAGGCTTAACCAACTAAGTCACCCAGGCACCCCAATAAGCATTTCTTTAGAGTGCCAGTGGTTGGCATATTTTACTTTGTATCAGAACAAAGTAGGCTTATTTAAAATGCAGATTACAGGCCCCTGGCCAAGAGATTTTAAATTACTGTATGTGGAATGGAGTCTAGAAATATGCATTTTAACAAGCACCACATTCTTGAAACTTAGAGTAGTGGTTTTCCACAAAACAGCCTATTTGGGGGACTTGGATGTGGTCTTTGTATTTTCTTAAATTAAGTATTCTGATTTTTTTCTTTTTATCCTATTCAAAGAAATTATTAGTTGAAGGTGGGGAAAGTTTCGGTAAATTTTGGTTATAGATATGAGGAAGGTAATTGAGGCTGGTCTTAAAGTAGAGTAACTCTGGCTGAACACGAATAAAGCTGCTTTAATTGAGACCCAAGATAGAATATGGTTGATGTGCAGCATTCCAGTTCTTTAGCAAGAGCTTCAGTTTTATTCTACTTCTGAATGGCTCCTATCATCCAGAGCTTCCTCTAGCTTGCTTCCACTAATGTCCTTCTTTTCCCCTTTAGTTTAAAGTTTTTTTTTTCTTCTGTGTCTACGTAATGAAGAAGAAACAGTGCTAGGCTAAGTTCACATTCTGGCTCTGCTCTTTACTAATTGTATGACCCCAGGAAAGTTCTTTAATCTCTTTAAACTTCAGGTATTTTGGTTTTGGGGTGTGTTTGGTTTTTTGTTTTTTGTTTTTTGTTTTTTTTGTATTGGTAAGATAAAAAAGAAAAATAGTGAATAGAATAATAGTGCAAGTTTTTATTAGTTCCCTTCTTTCAGTTGTGCCTTGCCTTTTCCCCTCTCTTTTCTTTTCTATATACCTCCTAACCGCTTCCTAACCTATAGTTGTAGGCCATAGCCATCAGTTTAGTCTTCAGCTTGACATGTCATATGTCACACCTTGATTTGAAGGGGAATAAAAGTACTCTGTATTTAGAAGAAATCTTGGAGGTTTTCTATACCAACTCAATCAGCATCACTGCTACGACTCAATTTTATACTTCAAAAGAGTAGAAATTATTTCTGTCTTCTTTGCTGTTATATTCCCACAGTGGCTGGCACAGAGTAGTCAGTCAATAATGTAATTCAAATGAATGAATGAATGACAAAATGAACCTTATCATATGATTCAAAAATCTTTACAGTTGTATCCCCTTTAACTACTAGACACTGTGATCAATTTTAGGGATTATACCTTATTCATAACTATTTTTAACACTTTCCATGGGATCTTGCAATGCAAATAATGATTAAAATGACTAATATAGGTGATCATTTTTTTCAATATTTCCAATGACAGGGAAATTTTTATCTTTAAAGGTAATCAAAAGGCAACCAACTACTTCATTCATTTAGTCTGATATTTCAAATGGTGATACAGTGATTCATGAGTGTCTGACTGAAATATTATGATGTCTTCTTAAAATTTCAAGACTCCCAGTCATCTCCTTGTACCCTAGAGGTGATCATGGAAAGTTCCACAGGTTACATAGAAGACAACATGAAGTAAATAAAACAATCTGTGTAACGGTTGATCATAAGCCAAAAACTGAATAGGCCAACTAGTCTTTTGCTGCCACAGAACTTGAGATATACTTCATTGTACTATGGCACTAAGGCTTGGGGTCAAGAGCTATTGCTAGATCTAGAATTATGATTATTAAAAATTTAGAGAATGCTTGGGTGTGCCTGGCTAGCCTAGTCAGTAGAGCATGCAACTCTTGATCTTGGGGTCATGAATTTGAAGCCTACATTGAGTGTAGAGCCTACTTAAAATTTTTAGAAAATGCTTAATAATGATACAGAGCAGAAGATATCTCTGACTTTTAAGGGCCTAGTATCTAAATTGGGTCTTAGAAAGATGAGAGATTGTAGGAAGAATGGAACTAAAATAGCACCTATCAATCTTGATTGCTTTTATTTGCTAAATGTCTCCTCACAGTAGACTGTGCCCTCCTTAAAGGCTGGATTGGCCAAATGCCAGGCACAGCATAAATATTTAGTGGATGTATAGACGATTAAGCAAACCATCCTAAGATGATGAATTAAGCAAGCCATTCAGTTCTTTGTTGTTGTGTCTCATCAGGCCTTAAGGGTAATGATAAAATCACTATAATCAGGAATACTTCACCTCAATTAATAATAATAAGAACAATAGCAACAACAACAATATTTAACATTTTTATAATGCTTACTATATGCCAGGCCCTCTGCTGAGTGTTTTTATATGCATTAAAACCAATTTAATATGTGTTACAACTCTATGAGTTAGTTAATAGTTTTATCCCTATTTTACAGGTGAAGAAACTGAGGCAACAAAAGCATAAATAATTTGCTTGGGACCTCAGAGCTAGCTAGCAGCATGGCTGGAATACAGTTCAGGTTTCCTGGTTCCAGAGTCTTTCCCTTAACTACCCTTAACTACTTAGTACTCTATACTTAGCTCCAGTTGTGCCATTTTGCCTGTCCAGTATACTTCCATTATCTCTTTTGGTAATGCTGTCTTTCGTTCTTGTGAGGAAATAATAAGAGATAGACTTAACCACTTCTCTTCTTAACTCCACATGAAGGTATACAAGAGGCCTGGCTGATTGAATACACCACCTCTTCGCTAGGATGATTGATTCAGGATTCAATCAAATCCATGTGCTTTTTGGCTGATGGTATTAGTCATAAGGCTCCCATGAGCCGAAAGTAACCAGTAGCAATCATTTGACATTTAACAAGTATTAACTGAATCCTAAGCATTCTAGGCACATGCTATATATTAATGAATAAAGCAAAGATCCCTGCCTTTGTGGTGGCTTACATTGTAGCAGAGGAGAGCAATGATAAACATAGTAAGCAAGTACATTGCAATAGTATGTTAGAAAGTAGTGCTGTAGAAAAAGAGAATGGGAGAATAGGGTTTGAAGGAATTCAGAGTACAGGAATGGTGGCAGGGAGATAGAACAGTTTCAGTATTTAATGGGATGATCTAGGGAGACACCGAAAGAAGGGAAGGGTGTATCAAGCAGATATTTGGAAGGAACAGCTAGACCATAGGCTTTATGGCATGGCTGTGCCTAGTATGTTTGAAGAGCAGCAAGGACTATAAGGGGCAGAGTAATAAGAAAAAGAAGTCAGAAAAGTAAATGGAAGCCAGTTCATAGCCTATGTAGGCCATTGTAAGACTCTCCAGTTTGAAATGAAATGGGAAACCACTGGAAATATCTTGAGTAGAAGAGTGTCAGGATCTGATAGATTTTTAAAAGATCATTCTGACTGCTATGTGGAGAATAGATTTGAAGAAAAAGTAGAAAGGTAGAGCTGATACCTGCTAGTGGAGGTATACCTGTTAGGAGGCTAGTGAAATAATCCAGGCTTGGACTAGAGTTGAAATAGTGGAAACGTTGAGAAATTGTTTTGGAACTATTTTATAAGTGAAGCAAATATAATTTCCTGATGGATTGAATATAGGATGTGGAATCAAGGATAACTCCAAGCTTTTGAGTCTGAGCAATTGGAAGGATGAAGTTTGCCATCAAATGAAATGGGGAAGAGTATAGATGAATTAGGTTTTGGACTTGTTAAGTTTAAGATGTTTATCAAGACCTCCAAAGGTTTTATTGAGACTTCTAAGTAGAGAGTTGGATGTGTGAATCTAGATTTTGGAAGAGAGATCTTTATCTGAGGTAAAAATTTGAGAGTCATTGGGGCTCCTGGGTGGCCCAGTTGGTTAAGCGTCCAACTTTGGCTCAGGTCATGATCTCATGGTTCATGAGTTCAAGCCCCACATCAGGCTCTGTGCTGACAGCTCAGAGCCTGGAGCCTACTTCGGATTCTGTGTCTTCCTCTCTCTCTGTCCCTCCCCTGCTTGTGCTCTTTCTCTGTCTCTCTCTTTCTCTCTAAAATAAGTAAACATTAAAAAAATTTTTTTATCCTATATCCTTATTTTGTTTTATTTTTTTTACAAATAGTTTATTGTCAAGTTGGTTTCCATATGACACCCAATGCTCATCCCCACAAGTGCCCTCCTCGATGCCCATTTTTAAAAAATTGAGAGTCATTGACATACAGATATTATTTAAAGCAAAGGCACTAATTGAAATAACCAAGGGAGTAAGTATAATTAGAGGAAAAAAAAGGTCAGGGACTGAGAGCCCTAGGGCATTCTAACATTGAGAATTGGGGAGAGGAGGAAGAGGAAGAACCATCAAAGAAAACTAAAAATGGGGGAATCCAATGAGATAAAAAGAAAACCAAGACAGTGTGTTGTCCTGGAATCCAATGAAGAATATAATCAAAGATGTGGAAATTGTTAATTGTGTCAAAGGTAAGGTAAGGACTGAGAAATGCTGATTGAATTTAGCAATATGGAGGTCATTGGTGACTTGTTTGAAGTCTTTCTTTTTGAAGAAAACTTTTTATTAATTAGTTAATTAATTAAATTTTAGAGAGAGATAAAGCAGGGGAGAGGGACAGAGGAAAAGAGAGAGAAAGAGAATCTTAAGCAGGCTCCACAGTGAGTGCAGAGCCCAATATGGGGTTTGAACCCATGACCCTGGGATCATGTATAACCTGAGCCAAAATCAAGAGTCAGACTCTAAACTGACTGAACCACCTATGCGCCCCTGAAATAATTTTCACTGGAAAGGTAGGTGCATCTGATTGGAATGGGTTCAGAAAGACTGGAAGGAAAAGAATTAGAAACTATGAACAACTCTAGTCTTGTTCTAAAAGGAACAAAGAAATGAGATATTGCAACAGGAAAAATGGAGTCTATAGGAGATGCTTTTGTATTTTAAAGATGGGAATAATTACATTATATTTTAATGTTGGTAGGAATGACTCATTTTTACTATCATGAAACCAAAGCCAAGACAGATTTTCCATGGCATTGCTTGAATCACTGCATCTAGGTATACCTGAAGTTGGAGTCACCCACTAGAACTTCCTGGTTAAATGAGCTAAGACATCCCTTTTTTGTTTAAGCAGTTTAAGTCTAATGCCACTTTCAGTGAAGAGTTCTACACTACCTTTTCTTCCTATCTTCAAGAGGATCTTCATATTATTTTTAGGGTTAACTTTCACTGGGTTTCTAACATAATTTATTAATATATAATTTATTTATTATACATTTATATACATGCACTAATCTTGTAAGTAATTTTTGCAGTTTTACAAGTGGAAAATGGGAGTGCCTCTGTGGCTTAGTTGGTTAAGCATCCGACTTTGGCTCAGGTTATGATCTCATGGCTTGTGGGTTCGAGTGCTGCGTCGGGCTCTGTGCTGATGGCTAGCTCAGAGCCTGGAGCCTGTCTTCAGATTCTGTGTCTCCCTCTCTCTCTGACCCTCCCCTGCTCATGCTGTCTGTATCTCTCTCTCAAAAATAAATAAAACATTTTTAAAAAATTTAAAAAAACAAGTGGAAAATTAAATTCTAATAGGGAAACCTGGAAAATTAGCTGCTATCTTCTTTTCAGTTAAAACATGCTATTTTATTATGGTTTTAGTTTGTATAACTCAATGTATTATTACAAAACAAACCACTCATTTAACCATTTCCAGAACAGGAAATAGAATGTTGCCAGTACCGTTTAACACATACTCATGATGCATCCCAAACACTGTGTCCGCCCTCCTTACAAATAGAACCACTGCCCTGATTTAATAGTAATCAGTTTATTGCTTTCTTTATTGTTCCACTTAAGCATATATCTCTGAATACTGTAATTTAAAGTTCCATGTTTTTAAACTTTATTTAAATGTAATCATGCAGTAAGTATACTTTTTATCTGACTTACTTTACTCAACATTACATTTATGACATTCACCTGTATTGTTAAATGTTGTCATACTATAATATTGTAGTGTAATCCACAGTTACATGATATAGAACATTTTCATGTCTCCAAAATTTTATCTCAGGTGGCTTCTTGCAGCAATCCCCCTACTTGCTAATAAGTAACCATTCTTAATATTTTCCACCTTAGATTAGTTTTTCTGTTCTAGAATATCATATAAATGAGATTATAGTATATATGTATATGTTTGTGCTGGGCATTATGGTTATAAGATTCACTGTATTATTATGTGTATCAGTAGTTTGTTCCTTTTTAATGCTTAAGTAGTATTTGACTGTATAAATATACCACAGTTTGTCCACTCTTCTTTGAATAGTATTTTAGTTTTTTCAGGTTTTTTTTGCTATTGCAACTGCAACTGCTATAAAGTTCTTTTTATTTTTTTAATTTTTAAAATGTCTATTTTTGAGAGAGAGACAGAGACAGAGTGCAAGTAGGGGAGAGGCAGAGAGAGAAGGAGACATAGAATCTGAAGCAGGCTCCGGGCTCTGAGCTGTCTGCACAGAGCCTGATGCAAGGCTCCAACCCACAAACCACAAGATCATGACCTTAGCTGAAGTCAGACACTTAACTACTGAGCCACCCAGGTGCCCCACTATAAATATTCTTATATAAGGCTCTGTATGGACATTTTTTTTCAGGTCTCCCAGCTAAATACCTATAGGTGGAATTGTGTCAAAGTGCACATATATGTAAATGATTATATAATTTTGGAATTCACCAGTTTACTTATGGCACTTCTCACTAGCAGTGTATGAAAGTTCTGGTTGCTTCTCTTCTTGGCCAAAATTTGGTGATGTCATTCTTTTCAGTTTAGCTATTTTAGTGCATATATGTCATGTTATCTCATTTTAGTTTTAATTTACATTTCTGTAATGACTAAAGATGTTGAACACTTTTGCATGTGTTCTTTAATCACTTGTGTATCTTCCTTTGTGAAGTATGTTCAGTTTTTTTGTCTATTTGAAAAAATTGGGTTGTGTGGGTTTTTTATTGTGTTGTAGAAGTGCTTTATTTATCCTGAATACAAGTCGTTTAGCAGATCTATTTGTCAGATATTTTCTCCTTGTTTTTGACTTGTCTTCTCATTTTCTGAGTGTCTTTTGAAGAGCGGAAAATTTGATGAAGTCTAATGTATCAGGTTTTTAATGATTATTGCTTTATCAATAATATTTTTATGGTTTTTCTGACAGGCTCGTATATATCTTTAGTTAGATTGTTTCTAAATATTTGAAATTTTATGCTATTGTAAATGGTACCATTTTTAAATTGTATTCTCTAACTGCTGGAGTATTAAAATACAGCTTTTTTTGTACATTGTTATTCAGCAGGCTTGCTAAATTCACTGATTTTAATAATTTATCTATAGATTCTTTTGACTTTTCTAACTCCATGATCAAATCCTTTATGAATAATGGGCATTATGGTGTTTTTCCCCTTTCTAATCCTTATTTTCTTTTCCTTGCCTTTTTTTAAATTAATTTTTAAAATTTACATCCAAGTTAGTTAGCATATAGTGCAGTAGTGATTTCAAGTGTGGATTCCTTAATGCCCCTTACCCATTTAGCCCATTCTCCCTCCCACAACCCCTCCAGCAACCCTCTGTTCTCCGTATTTAAGAGTCTCTTATGTGTTTGTCCCCCTCCCTGTTTTTTATATTATTTTTGCTGCCCTTCCCTTATGTTCATCTGTTTTGTATCTTAAAGTCCTCAGATGAGTGAAGTCATATGATATTTGTCTTTCTCTGACTGACTAATTTCACTTAGCATAATACCCTCTAGTTCCATCCACGTAGTTGCAAATGGCAAGATTTCATTCTTTTGATTGCTGAGTAATACTCCATTGTATATATATACCACATCTTCTTTGTCCATTCATCCGTTGATGGACATTTGGGCTCTTTCCATACTTTGACTATTGTTGATATGCTGCTATAAACATTGGGGTGCATATGTCCCTTTGAAACAGACACCTATATCCTTTGGATAAATATTTAGTAGTGCAATTCCTGGATCGTAGGGTAGTTCTGTTTTTAATTTTTTGAGGAATCTCCATACTGTTATCCAGAGTGGCTCTACCAGTTTGCATTCCCACCAGCAGTGCAAAAGAGATCTCTCTCCGCATCTTCACCAGCATCTGTTATGGCCTGACTTGTTGATTTTAGCCATTCTAATGGGTGCACATTCATGTGCAGCTTTTTATTTTGATGAGGTCCCAATAGTTCATTTTTGCTTTTATTTCCCTTGCCTCTGGAGACATTTGAATAAGAAGTTGCTGCAGCTAAGGCCAAAGAGGTTCTTTTTGGCACTCTCAAGGATTTTTATGGCATTCTATCTTATATTTAGGTCTTTCATCCATCTTGAGTTTATTTTTGTGTATGGTGTAAGAAAGTGATCCAGGTTCATTTTTCTGCATGTTGCTGTCCAGTTTTCCCAGCACCACTTGCTGAAGAGACTGTCTTTATTCCATTGAATATTCTTTCCTGCTTTGTCAAAGAGAAGTTGGCCATACGTTTGTGCATCCATTTCTGGTTTCTCTATTCTGTTCCATTGATCTGAGTCTCTATTCTTGTGCCAGTACCATACTGTCTTGATGATTACAGCTTTGTAATACAGTTTGAAGTCTGGGATTGTGGTGCCTCCTGCCTTGGTTTTCTTTTTCAAGATTGCTTTAGCTATTCAGGGTCTTTTCTGGTTACCTACAAATTTTAGGATTGTTTGTTCTAGCTCTGTGAAGAATATTGGTGTTATTTTGATTGGGATTGCATTGAATATATAGATTACTTTGGGTAGTATTGACATTTTAACAGTGTTTGTTCTTCCAATCCATGAGCATGAAATGTCTTTCCATTTCTTTGTGTACTCTTCAGTTTTTTCCATAAGTGTTTTCAGGGCACAGATCTTTTACCTCTTTGGTTAGGTTTATTCCTAGATAACTTACTGGTTTTGGTGCAATTGTAAATTAGATTGATTCCTTTTTCTGCTACTTTATTATTGGCATAGAAATGCAACAGATTTCTCTGTACGTTGATTTTGTATCCTGTGACTTTGCTGAATTCATGTATTAGTTCTAGCAATTTTTTGGTGGAATCTTTCAGGTTTTCTGTGTAGTTTCATTTGTCTGCAAATAGTCAAAGTTTGACTTCTTCCTTGCCATTTGGATGCATTTTATTTCTTTTTGTTATCTTATTGCTAAAGCTAACACTTCTGTACTATGTTAAATAACATTGGTAAAAGTGGACATTCCTGTCTTGAGGAAAAACTTTTCAGTCTTTCCCCATTGAAGATGATATTAGCTGTGGGTCTTTCAAATATATGGCTTTTATTAAAATGTTGAAGTATGTTCCATCTATACCTACTTTGTTGAGGGTTTTTATCAAGAATGGATCTGTGTATTGTCGAATGTTCTTTCTGCATCAGATGAGAGGATCATATAGTCTTATCCTTTCTTTTATTAGTGTCATATTACATGTCAATTGATTTGCAAATATTGAACCAGCCCTGCAGCCCAGGAATAAATCCCACTTGATCATGGTGAGTAATTCTTTTAATATACTGTTGGATTTGATTTACTAGTATCTTGTTGAGAGTTTTGCATCCATGTTCATCAGGGATATTGGCCTGTAATTCTCCTTAGTAGCAGGGTCTTTGGTTTTGGAATCAAGGTAATGCTGGCCTCATAGAATGAGTTTGAAAGTTTTCCTTCCATTTGCACTTTTTGGGAGAGTTTGAGAAGAGTAGGTATTAAGTCTTCTTTATATGTCTGGTAGAATCAGGACGCAACTTCAGCTCAGGTCATGATCTCGTGGTTCATAAGTTCGAGCCCTGCGTCAGACTCTGTGCTGATAGCTCAAAGCCTGGAGCCTGCTTCAGATTCTGTCTCCCTCTGCCTCTGCCCCTACCCTTACTTACTCTCTCTCTCTCTTTCTCTTTCTCTCTCAAAAATAAACATTAAAAACATTTTTAAAAATAAGTAAATGTCTGATAGATTCCCCCTGGGAATCATCTGGCCCTGGACTTTTGTTTGTTGGGAGATTTTTGATTACTGATTCCATCTCTTTGCTGGTTATGGATCTGTTCAAATTTTGCATTTCTTCTGTTTCAGTTTTGATAGTTTGTATGTTTCTAGGAATTTATCAATTTATTCCTGATTGCCCCATTTTTTGGCATATAATTTTTCATAATCTCTTGGAAATTGTTTATATTTCTGTGGCATTGGTTGTGACCTCCTCTTTCAATAATGATTTCATTAGTTTGGGTCCTTTCTCTTTTCTTTTTGATAAGTCTGGCTAGGGCGTTATCAATTTTATTAATTCTTTTAAAGAATAAGCTCTTAGTCTTGTTGATTTGCTTTATTTTTGTTGTTTCTATATCATTAATTTTTTTCTCTAATCTTTATTATTTCCTTCTTCTGCTGCCTTTAGGCTTTATTTGCTGCTCCTTTTCTCACTCCTTTAGATGTAAGGTTAAGTTGTGTATTTGAGACCTTTCTTGCTTCTTGAGGTAGATCTATATTGCAATATACTTCCCTTTTAGGGCTGCCTTTGCTGCATTCCAAAGATTTTTTACTGTCATATTTTAATTTTTATTTGCTTCCATGTATTTTTTAATTTCTTCTTTAATTTCCTGGTTAACATATTCATTCTTTAGTAGGATGTTGTTTAACCTCCATGTATTTGTGGTCTTTCCATACTTTTTCTTGTGATTGACTTCAGGCTTCATAGCATTGTGGTCTGAAGATATGCATGGGATAATCTCAATCATTTTGTACTTGTTGAGGGCTGATTTGTGACCCATAATGTGATCTATCTGGAGATCTGGAGATCTGGAGAATGTTCCACGTACACTTGAAAGGAATGTGCATTCTGCTGCTTTAGGATGAAATGTTCTGGATATATATGTTAAGTCTATCTGGACCATTATTTCCTTGTTGGTTTACTGCTTAGATGATCTGTTCATTGCTACAAGTATGGTATTAAAGTCCCCTACTATTATTGTATTACTATGAATGAGTTTCTTTATGTTTTTTATTAATTGATTTATATATTTGGGTGCTTGAATTTGGGGACATAAATATTTAGAATTGTTAAATCTTGATGGGTAGACCCCTAATTATGATATAGTGCTCTTCTTCATCTCTTGTTACAGTCTTTGGTTTAAAATCTAGTTTGTCTGATGATGAATGGATCAAGAAGATGTGGTATATTTATACAATGGAATATTACATGGCAATGAGAAAGAATGAAATCTGGCCATTTGTAGCAACATGGATGGAACTAGAGGGTGTTATGCTGAGCAAAATAAGTCAGGCAGAGAAGGACAAATAACATATGTTTGCACATAAAGGAGGATTAGGAGGAAAATAAAGGAGGACAATAAAGGAGAAGAAAGGGAAAAATAGTTGGGGAGAGGGAGGGAGGCAAACCATGAGAGACTCTTGAATGCTGAGAACAAACTGAGGACTGATGGGGGTGGGAAAGAGGGGAAGGGGGGTGGTGGACATTTGTGGGGATGAGCACTGGGTGTTATATGAAACCGACTTGACAATAAACTATTTAAGGGAAAAAAAGAAAAGAGAAAATAAAACATAACTCAGAAAAATAAAATAAAATAAAACTTAGTTTGTCTGATATAAGTATGGCTATTCTGGCTTTCTTTTGATTGACCAAGATGTTTTCCTTAATAGAGTCTGGGAAATCAGGAGGAGCATACTTTTTAGGGGAAGAATGATGAGTTCTGTTTGGAACATGTTGAGTTTAAGTGACTTCCTTAAGAGTTGTCCAGTAGATCTGAGGCGTCGAAGATTTTTAGAGATGGAGTGAGGAGGTGGGTATTACCAACAGAAAGTAATCTTTGAAATTACTGGAAAGTATCCTAGTTTTCACCATCATTTATTTCATATACATAACTTTAACAACTTCTTAACTAATCTCTCTGCTTCTGTTCTAGCCTCTCTCTGAGTCTATTTTCCTCATTGTTATAAGAATGCTTTTGCAATAGAAACCTGATCATGATATTGCCTTATATAAAATAATCTTTTAATGGTTTTTCCTTGTTTTCAGAAGAGAATTAAAAGTCTTTTTCTGTTTCCTTTATAATCTCAACTCTCCCTACCTCTTCAAGCACATCTCTACCATTCTCTTCTTTACACTGTACCCTTCATCCATACAGGACTACTTGAAATGCTGTTTATAAATTTTTATAATTTAATGGTTTATAGACTATTATGATAGTACTGGTGGTGGAGGTAGTGGTGATACTACTACTAATACCAGTATTTTTTCAGTAAATGTTAGGATTATGTCAGCCCTTCTTTGCAATTTACATGGAACAGTAATAGCTAGCAATTAATATAACACATACCATGTAACAGCACCTTTCTAAGAGCTTCACACTTTGCTCCGCCCAGCAGGGAAAGGTGTCTTCTTAGGTTCAGTTAAACATTCAGACTCACAGGACTATATAATAGTTCACACTTGATATCAGTCTATTTAAAACTATATAGGACATTATAAAATTTGCTACAAAACTACAGTAATCAAAACTGTGTACTATTGGTATAAAGACAGACATGTAGACCAGTGGAGTAGAATAGAGAGCCCAGAAATAAGCCTTTACACAGTTATTTAATGTTTACTTGCTTACTTATTTAATGTTTGCTTGCTTGCTTATTTATTTATTTATTTAAATTATTTTGGGCAAAGGTACCAAGACCATTCAATGGGGAAAGGACAGTCTTTTCAACAGTTGGTGCTGGGAAACTGGATATCCCTGTGCAAAAGAATAAAGTTAGACCCTTACTTAACACCATATACAAAAATTACCTCAAAAGCTTCAAGAACCTAAATGTAAGACCTAAAACAATAAATCTCTTAGAAGAAAGTATGCAACAAATCTTCATGACATTTGGATTTGACAGATTTCTTGGGAATGATGATGAAGGCAGAGGCAACAAAAGAAATTGGATTTCATGAAAACCAAAAATTTAATGCATCAAAGGACGCTATCTACAGAGTAAGAAGTTAACCCATAGAATGGCAGAAAATATTTGCAAATCACAAATGTAGTAAGAGATTAATATGCAAACTATATAAAAGATTCCTGCATGTCAACTATAAAAGACCAAACACCTTTTTTTTTTAATTTTATTTTTTTATTATTTTTTTTTTTTACAAATAGATTATTGTCAAATTAGTTTCCACATAACACTCAGTGCTCATCCCCACAAGTGTCCTCCTCCATGCCCATCCCCCCTCCCCCCCACATCCATCAGTCCTCAGTT